>NW_027282324.1:0-97500 GCF_046629955.1 Centroberyx affinis | reverse complement strand
TCCAGACAGATCAGTATTTCCTATCGGTGTGGATCCACTGCTGTCTCAAGACTTTCAGGGCTGAGAAATGAAGTGTTGACAGGCTTGACACATGCTTGGCACAGGCATGAAAATTCAAACGTCAACCAACTCCAAAGATTTCAGTCCAAACCCAAACCAAAGTGCAATAACTTTCTGTGAACCCAATTTCACAAGAAATTGAGCTATAGTGGTATTTTTCATCTGTTTTTGAGCCTGAATCTGGCCAAAAAATTTACATTTAATGATCAGCTTTTGGTCCCAGCCCAATCCGAACATGTTCCATCAGGTTAATTGGGCACACATGTGACCCAACATGGGAAAGCAGCTTTAAATCGCAAAACAGGGGTCAGTAAATTATTTTGTGTTTTTTTATGAATCCTCAAGAACATTTTGATCAGGCTTTTTTCTTCACACGTCACATGTCACATGTCACATGTCAAACCTTCTCATACCTTTCTTCTGGACACACACAACGCAACACTTACAAGAACAAAAATCCCTTTCCTTTCCCTTCGCTCTCACAGAAGTAAGTGTAATGTTGACGGAATGCATTACACCTCGCTAAGCATCGACATAAGGAAACGGAGTCCATCTGAGCGGAAAGGCCGAGACACCGACAACCCCCGCTGCGCTGGTCGTCCAGGTAAACACAGTTCCGGAGAATTCTTCTATTGGAGCGACTTCCATTAACTTAACCCAGCTGAGCGAGGCCTTCACCTGCGCACGAGACGAGCGCACCTCAATCTGATCTGAACAATAAGCAATAACCACTCCAGTCTGTGATGCCTCCACTTTTACAGGGAGAACTCCGGCTTAACGGCGTGGACTTGTTTGTTGAAATGATTGGATGGGTTTTTATTCAGAGCGCCAGCGAGCATTAAGGGCACTCAAAGAAAAACAAATTACTCTTTTATATGCCTCCACACACAGCGTATGTGTGTCTGTGTGTGTGCGTGTGCAGGTGTGTGTTTCGTGCTACAAGTGTGTGGGATGAAAACAAAGGCAAAATATAATCAGCGCCCATGCAATACTCCTGAGGGAGGAAGACGGAGAGGGAGACAAGGAAAGAGAAAAAGAGACTAAGAGAGGGAGAAAGAGAAAGACGAAGAGATGCAGAGAGAGAGAGAGAGAGAGAGAGAGAGAGAGAGAGAGAGAGAGAGAGAGAGAGAGAATGTTGATATACTGTATGTTCACAAACACATCCATGTTCTCCTGAAAGAGGAAGATGGACGGGGAGACAAGAAAAGAGAAAAAGAGACTAAGGCAGGAAGAAAGAGAAAGACAGAGACACATACACAGAGAGAGAGAGAGAGAAAGAGAGAGAAAGAGAAAGAGGGTCTAGCCTGTGTTATCACGCTGCACTGACCCAGTCTGCAGACAGGCCAAACCACACAATCACTTCCTCCATCAGCTTTTTAAATGGCTAGGTAGGAAACTGTGTGGTAAACAGAAAATAGAACGCAAATTGTTTTCCCCTCTTCATTTACTCGCCGAAGCATTCGAGGAACCCTGCGAGCGTTAACCTTGAGACCTTAAAAAGATAGCTGCCAAACTGCAAAATCATAGCAATATAAAACCAAAATGGTATGTTTGGCTGGAAAGAAACACTAAAACATGATAGAGAGCTACACACTATGCAGAGAATGAATAAAAAATGCAACTTTACGTGATCTCATGCAGCCGTCACTGATAAGGGTTGTGGAAGAGGTGTTGACATCGGTTGTGGAACAAATAGTCTGCATTACTTTTAACAAAGAACATTGTGATAAGGGCGTTTGTGACAAGCTGCTGTAATAATCAACATTTAGTTGGCGAGCAAAATTAACAGTTAATCTCAAGGCTAATTAATTTGGCAAAATAAGTGAGTTACACGGGCACGCAGCGCAGCTCTAGTGATTGAGCTTGATTCTGTCTAATTGAAAGCAACAGAGTGGTTGGAGATAGCTGCGGCGGGGCCCGGCGATCGCAGCTCTCGCCGCCAAGTGGATCATTTCAAAAAGAGGAATGACAGCTAATGTGCAACGCTGCAGTCCACAGTGTGGTGCGAGGGAGACAAAAGCAGTCAGCGACGGTTTGCTGCCAAGCACACAGGTATTATACAGGAAAAACGCCATGAAGACCGAAGATCCAGCAGTGAAGACAGATACATTCTGCCATGAAAAGGACGAAACCATTACAGCACACTGGTGTTATCAACCTATTTTCATTTCAGGCATTTAGCTAAATTGACCTACAATAGATGAGAAGTTAGGGGTTCAGTGTCTTGTCTCAGTGCCATGGAGGGTCGAAAGTCTGCAGGTTTTCACTCCAACCAAACACTACAGCAGCTGATGTCACTGATTAGTTCCTTCTCACTGGTTGAAGGTGTGCTAATCAGTGAAATCACCGGTGTAATGTTTGTTCATGTGCAATATGTCGTTATACCAATATATAATTATATTGTATACTACTGTTTGATGTTGTTTTATTGTCTTTTTAATGCCCTTAAATGTCTTTTTTTTATTAAATTATTGTTTTATTGTTGATTTTATTGTCTTTTCAATGCCCTTTAATGTCTTTTTATGCAATGATTGTTTTATTGTTGCTTTTATAGTCCTTCTAACGCAGGTGTAGTGCACCCAGCACTTTAATTTTCATGTGTATTTGCAGTATTTTTTAAAGGGAGAGAAGCAGGGCACACACTTTTCACTGCATTTAAATGTGCGGACTGTATTTTTTTAATGTACATTGCAATAAACTTCTTGAATTTGTTTATTATGTATCAAGTGTGTTGTTGCTGTGGTGACTGAATTTCCCTCTGGCATAAATTTTGACTATCTATTCATCCATCCATCCATCTATCTCAGTTGAGACTGCGAAATATAAACAATAAACCTACGATGCCACACTATCTGTTTGTGCGCTCTAAAGTTAATATTGCTGCTGTTTCACTCGGCAACATCTCTCTAAATGCAATATCCCCTAGCACTGAAAAAGGCCTTGGCTGTTTCCTCTCCATTCTGAAACACTACGAGGCCAGACATGGCCAGACACGGTGCTAGACCAATGTATTATAACCGTCTCCTCATTGCCAGTCCTGCCATCCTACCCGGCCATGTAAAAACACCTCATTTCCACCGGTAGGGCCGGCAGCGGCAGCGTGTTTGACAGAGAGATAATAGAGTTGCATCGTCTCGCTTTGCTGAGGCAGGGGAATCTCCGCGTCAAATGCAGCCAGAGTGAAAAGCTTGCATTTGCCCGGCATCTCATTTGTAAGTAAAAAAAAAAAAAAAAAGAAACAGATGGTGGAATGGAGGTGTCATTTTGTACTGAGGAGGAGGAGAAGAGAAGGAAGATAATGGGGCGGATGAAAGTGCGGTAACATTAGAAGTACAATTCTCTGTCTGTCAGACTTGCTTTTAAGAATGTCCTCTGTCTGCCATCTTGTAAAGAAGCACGTTAGCGACCCAGACAGAGGTGTAAATGCACAGCGCTAAGTAAAACTGGAGACAGCAACAGCAGCAAACATGACCCGCCCACACACATACTGTACATCTTCTCACCCTTCTGTCCTCTTTTAAAAAAACTTGCATCTACAGTATTTCCAGATAATAAGCCTTTGGTGCAGCTGTCACCTTTGTCATACGAGGTCAGCAGCAACAACAAAGGTTTCTCTCTTCTCTCGTTCACACACCACCTCCCTCTCCCTCAGTCTTCGCCTTCCCTCTTTCTCTGAAGCCAGTTGCTACTGTTGCCGTTGTTCGCTGCTGTTATTGTTGTTGTCAGTGCAGCCTTCGCGCAACAAGAGCAACGCTGCAGGTTGAGCAGCATCCAGAAACACACCAGTTCTCCCACAGCAGAGAGTAGGATCAGGGGTGGGGAGTGTTGGGAGCGTATGATCAGCCTGCAGGCGAAGGATTACAAAGAAGGGAATAGGAGGAGGGTGGGTATGGTAGTGTGGTGCTGATGTATAAAGTGGTGAAAAACAGTAGAATACTCTGTAGTGAGTTCATAAGTGAGAAATGCAGCAGTTTTCTTGAGGCACATGTCAAGGCAGACAGGAGGGAAAGACGGAGGACTTTAAGCTAGAGAGGAGTTTTCAGAGATGATACTGCACTAAGTTAGATGCGTTGGGCTTGGGGGATCAGTGGCCCATTTTGTCAGTAGGGGAAGAATTTCTAGCAGTGGCCCTGGCAGCAGACGTCTGGGCAGGTTTAGTTTTACATGTGACAAAGGCAGCAGCAGCCAAGGGATTGGGTGTTGACATTTAAAAAGGGATACGTGATTCTCTTGGTGGTGATTTTCGTGGAAGGAGACGAAATGACACTGAGATAGGAACAGGCCAAAACTACATAATAGGTAGAGGTGAAGCCTGGAGGAGGATTTCAAATCCCTGACCGGCTGGGATCTCGGTGTGGGAAGTTAATGAGAAATACCTTTGAGCTAAGCACTTAACCATCAGCTGTTCATTTTGAACTGTTCACTTGAGACTGTACTTCCATATGTGACAGTGTGTATTGTAATTTTCCTTCTCCCTGCTACTATTCCCCGGAGCCATTGCTGTAAATAAAAAATAATAATAAAAAATAAAATAAAAAATTGTGTATATTTAAGTTAAATAATAGTCAGCAGTAAAAGAAGAAGAATAAACAAACTAGGAAAAAATAATTTAGCAACAGAAAAACTCACTTTCAAGTCAGAGCTGAACTTTCAACACATCAACAACTATTAGTTTCTATCAAGTGTATTAGAGTGATGGGAACTCAGATAAGGCGCATAAACAAGAATGGAAGTTTGGCACAGTTAGTGCTAAAACAAGCTAGTCAATTATAGGAATGCCAAGTGATGTTAAAATTCAATGCACACTGGGCGGACTCCTCTCAAAGCGAGTGAGCACAACTATACACACACACACACAAACATACATACACAGCTCTAAAGTAAACTGTGAAAACTTTCCTCTCCTCTCGAATATCTTTCCTCATGACTGGCCACAATAGCGAGAAGGGAACAGTGTTTGACAGCCCTTAGAGAGCGTTGCCGCGCTCCTTCACAAACCAGCTCACATGGTAATCAACCCGGGGAGCAGGCCTTTGAAACACGAAACAAAAGAACGACAAAGTGCAGCTCTCGCCCTCTCTCTCTCTCTCTTTTTTCTCCCATGGATCCCGCCTTCTCCGTTCCTCCTACACTTCAACCAGAAAGATAAGATGGAGGAGGAGACAGTCAGATGTAAGTGGGAACTTGGATGATAGGTGAGATGGGACGAGTACAGATGGAATATGCAATGGAGACAAAAAGATATGCTGCGATGGTAGCAAGGAAGAAGAAAAGAAGTCTACAAGGAAGAAGAAAAGAAGTCTACAAGGAAGAAGAAAAGAAGTCAAGAAGGGAGGATCCACCATGCAGCTCAACCAAACAAAGTGAGCAGACACTATTGCAGCTTCACAATGGGCCCGCCGTCTGCGGGGAACCCTGTCAGACCTGCTGTGGAACAGTGGGGAACCTTATCATCACCGCCATCACATTCTTGGTGTCTTTATCCTCTTAGATATATAGCCAGATGTAAGGTTTATTTTTGTCTAAATGCCACCCAGACATGTTGGTAGAGGCCCTTAAATGTCATTGTGAAAAATCTGTCAAACTTTCTCTCTCTCTCTGCTCAACTTTACTTGGCGAGCTCTTATAAATGGAGATGAATTCATATCCCACCTCCGGAACAGGTTCCATGAATGTGTAAATATTCATAGCACTCTGATGAATAGTGACAATGTGCATGATAGTGAATTCAAAAGAAAACGGGGGTGAAAGGAATGCGAGTGAAGACCGTGGCTACGCGGAGGGACGGGCATACAAAGTTACCGTCAATTTACTCTCTCATATCTAGTGTATCAATTTCCATGACATTTCCACAGAGCTGTAAAACATCGGCTAAGCTTCATTAGAATGCAACCGGCATCCCCGTCTCCAAACCACCGCTCTTCTGTCTCCCAGTTTATCTGTCCCTCTCCTCTGATCCATTTTCTGGCTGTGCTGCAAGCCAGCACGGTTCTCGAGAAGAGGTGACCTTTTCCATTAACCGCCACTACAGAAAGCTCATTCAGAGCAGCGGGGAGCGCTCAGACACACACTCTTTGATGATTGATTGAAATCCTGCAAGGTCTGGATCACTTACGGTAAGGCAACACCAGAGCCGATACAGCCCAGCGCTGCATAGAAACCCTGTGTAAGAAAATCCTCCTGCAGAGGTGGGGAGTAAAGAGCAGAGCCGGGCGAGAGCGCGGGGAAACTGACAAATCTTATCATGACAAGGATCCTGACCGCCTACGGTCGATACTCCTACCTGACATCTGCCTCTCCTGCTCTGCGTCTTTATTTCTAATTCTCTCTCACTGCCTGTTTCCCGTGAAATCTCACCAACTCTCTCTTTCTTCAGCTCTCTTTCCGATTCACGCTCCTCTCCTCCGTCTCTCCCAGCAGCGTCTCAGTAAACTGTCCAAACTGCGTGGGCTTTTATGAGAGTCTCTACTGAGGAAATTGGTCTTAATTAGGCCTTGATGGCATTGGTTAACAGTGTGATTGCTGCATTAGTAGACACCCCTGCTGCATAAGCCGGCTCCACCTGAATGGCTTTCCGCGGAGTGAACTGTATCTGCCGTGTACACATCTGACTGTGAACCGCTGCTCCGTGTACAAACAGAACTAAATTGATGGTACATTGTGTACCGCCAAGGGTTCGGGTTCGGGTACATTATTAGTCCCGGCCACATCCGCTCCCCGATGCATCCTGCTGCATGACCCACCTGTTGAGTGAGAAGGGTGTCCTTCTTCTGCCCCGTCCCTTCCCTCCCTCCCTCCCGCCCCTCCCCCCCCCCCACCCCCACCCCGCCACGCTCCCCCCCCCCCCCCCCCCCCCATTCCTGGCGAGCGTGCCAGCAGCCAGACAGTGCCATCATTCAGCCGCTTCCTCCTCTGCTCGGCTAAACACTGGGGCTAAAGCGCAGACAGCAGCGAGATTGGGGAGGCACGCAACTCGCAGACACATGCCCTCACACACTCGGAGACAAAACGCCCACACGCTCCCACACGCTCCCACACACACACACACACACACACACACACACACACACAAACGCATACACATTTACCTCTCTTTTACACTAAATCTCTCTGTTTCACGCACTCAGTCTCGCACACACACACAGACAAATCTCCTGCGGCAAAGCCATGGCAGTGGGCCAGCACTCTCATTTGCATGGGGCAGAGCTGGTACCTTGATGGTGGCTTGTTAGGCAGGCCAACATAAATTTCATTAACCCTGGGGTTAACACACTCCGGGGTTCTGTTTTCCCTACCTTTCCTCTCCCCTTCCATCCGAGCCTCCCTTCATCCCTCTATCCCTACATCCCAATCTGTTATTCTTGCGCGCAGTGCTGAGGAGTCTAGCGAATGCACTGTGGCTGTGTGAATGTAATACGTCCTGGGGGGGAGGTATTTTAGAGCCATTATAAATTCTGTCCAATAGCGCTATGCATTCGCTGGACCACCGGCAAGAAAACAAAAAATGCTAAATTACCAAAGGGAGGATGAGAGCGCTTCTCATCTTAAGTGAGAGAGAGAGAGAGAGAGACAGAGAGACAAGTGAGTATGAGAAAGACACATGTTCCCAAATGCATTCATGTACATGAACATGAACAAATACGGCAATATGACAACATGACATGCAATTGTAAGTCCAAATGTGAGTGGGTGTGCATCTGTGTACGCACAAAAGGAGAGATAGAGGAAGAACTGTTTTCACTCAATCCTGCTGTTTGTCTCCACCACCCCCCCCCGACATCTGAGACACATTGAGGATGCTGTGTGAGTTCTTACGGGGACATCCTTCATCCTAGCAGTGGAATTACCAGGGGAGAGAGATTTACTGGGTTGGTCAGATAAGCTGTGGGCAGATTCATGGCTGAGCCTCCGACAGTCCCCGCCCCAGCTCCCCAGACACAGACCTACGATGGACCGACTGCCACATGTATACGCTTTTATGGCATTGCTCCTTAAATGAAATAAGACGCAGAAAACACTGCTTCAAATGAAATGACTGTTTCATATCAGAGGCAGTTTCTCTATATAGGTATTGTATTATCAAAACATTTATAAAAGCTTAGCAAAGACAAATGCTCAGATTATAAGATCAGAGCATGAAGTTTTATGGTCACAGCAGTGAAAACGTTGAGGTTTCTGCAGCAATAACTTCCATCTGGAAATGGAATTATACTAGAAATATGACTTATCAGAAACATACCAGCCACACTAGACCGGCCAAACAGTAAAACACTAAACAATACAAATCACAGCATTAGCGCAGGTACACTTTCATAATTCACGCCTTTCAGATTTTCCCCTGTGATGAAAAGCTTCTTTCCATTTTCATCTAATTCACACAGCTGTCCCAGGGTGATATACAAGGCACAGCATTCTTAAATGGAGGCAATCTTTAAAAGCTGCACCACCCAGCTGGGTTCACGCGTGTCCCTGGTTTAACATGCCCAAACCACTTAGCCGCTGCAGATTGCACCCACACTGGGCTCGGTGCTCCTGTAAGAGCAGCTGAATTCAACTCTGTCTGAAACACACCGAAGATACACAACATGACTGTCTTGGAAAATGCTTCTTACTGGGTATGTAGGTTCTTTCCTCTGTCTTTGTTGTCTTTGTATTTTTTTATTTTTTTTCCCATTAACATCTGTTCTGTTTCATCAAAGGTGCTGCAAAGCACAGAGTGGCTGAATTATTCACAAATCTGAAAAAGGTAATTGATGATACTCACCATTGCATGAATAAATAACGATGTGAGAAGGTGTGGTGTGTGTGTGTGTGTGTGTGTGTGTGTGTGTGTGTGTGTGTGTGTGTGTGTGTGTGTGTGTATGTGTGCGCTCTTACACACACCTAGGTGGTGTCCGTTACCGTTTTGCCGGCAGAGTGGTTCTGGCCGAGGTAAAGCTGACCGACCGTGAGAACCACGAGAGCTAAAATTAGGGAGAAGTGACATCGGAGGGCATGGTTACCATGACAGCAAGCCAGCCTGAGGGTGTTGCTGCCGAGATAGAACAACAAACCAAATCCAACTTGATACTGAACTGTAACTATACCCGAGTGTTTTTGTGTGTGTGTGTGTGTGTGTGTGTGTGTGTGTGTGTGTGTGTGTGTGTGTGCGCGCGCGTGTGTGTGTGTGTTTCATTAAGGCCTTCTTATCCTTCTCTCAAGAGGTATTACCATAAGACAATGACCCCACATCCACAAACATATATTGTACATCTCCCTTGTTATTTTTAGTCTCTCAGAGGATATTCAATGCACAGAACTGTGAACGCATCGGGCTTCATAAAGTGAGCTCCGGAACATCCCACCAACCCGACACTACGCGTTCCGCTCCCATATGTTGTCTCCCTGGGCAACCAAGCAGCCAATCTGTCGAGGCTCCTGAGACTTCCTCTCTCCGACTTCCTCCTCACCACTTTGGAGTGATCTCAAGCTAAATACTGGCTTATTTATCCTACATAATATTATGTGTATGTGTGCGTACACGACGGCATTATGTGCAGTATATATATGTGTGTGTGTGTGTGCGTGTGTGTGTGTGCCTCCACATGTGTAAGCATGGTTAATCAATAGAGGCCTGTATGCAGCAGCCAGCCTCCTCCTCCTCAGTAGACCTGTTGATGCAGGGAAACAGGGGGGCTGTTGTACAACTGGGTGGCCGCATAAATGTGGCTCTCATCTAATATGCACCGCAGTGCTGCCTGCCAACACACTTCCTCATTGAAATTCTGATTAAATAAGGCCAGTCCGGCCAGTGCGCAATCTGCAAACTATTTAATTACACCTTTTTGGCTTTTTCCCCATCATCAAAGCTACAAGAGCCGCCTTGGTTTTCCAGAAAATAAAAATAAATGCCATAAAGAAATGGTCCGCACACGGGGCCCCGTTTGAATTGTTCATTGTGCCGTGATTACACTTCCTAGACTGGCCCATTCATGGACAAGAGTGCCACGCAGACTGTGTAAATGATACAAAAGTGTATGCTTACATAGGCATGTGCACACAAAGCAAACAGAGATTGTTCTGTGATGTATGTTTGTATGTATGTGCCCAAAGATGATGTCAGTGAGGAAAAGCAGCCTCTCCACACATACAATTTCCTCTTCATAGAGGAAAGCATAGAGATGTTTTATAGTCTGGGAAGTAACTGCACATTTTAGAGACTGGAGAAACTCTGCAGTCTGCGCCCAGAGAGAGTCAAGTGTTTTAGTCCCTCGCCTCTGGAGCTACATGTGCGCCCTCACTGGCCTTCGACTGGATCCTGACAGCTTTCTCCCCTATCTGTTACCCTCTCTACTCTCTGTCTAAATAAAGAATAAAAATACTAAAAGGTGAGTGAACTGCCCACTCTCATCAGTCTATAGTACGACTCCATGGCGTACGTGGATTGAATAATTCAGTTGAAAACGATGGCCCATTTCAATACAGCCGTGGCTGCGTTACTGCTCTGAATGGTTAATGACCTGAGGACGCTTTTTATTTGATTGATTTCTTCAACCACCAATCATAGTGTGACGTTGTACTCTGGGTATCCGTCTATGTTATGAATCTATGTTAGGTGCCTGAGGTTTGTTTTTTTTGTTGGTTTGTTTATACAAAAAGAAGCATGTGCAATGTCATTCCTGGCAATGCTTCACAATAAAAAACATTTGAAACAATCATAGTGCGATATTACCAAGCACAGCTGTGAATTTTATCCGTCCTTGTAAGTAATGATGAGTTAATTAACCCTCTCTAACCGACTTTACTGCAAGTGTTTAAACTGATGCTAATCCTCCTTGAGTTACAGTAGTCATTATCACATCGACTGATGAGTTAGGAATGTCACGGCTCTTCTAGACCTAGCAAAGCCCTTTCAGCACCAGCATATAAATGTCACCGGCCAGGCAAGCAGACTAAGGAAACGTTCCCATTTACAGCGACATTGTGTGTGAAAATACTTACAAAAGGGGGAGGGAGGATTATTACAACGCACACACATTGGTACAAAGCAACTCCCACGTGAAGCCAGTGTTGTAGTGTTGGGTACTGTGAAGCTCCACTCCACTGAAGTACCTGCAGCTTGAGCGCTTTGCTCAAGGCCACTCTGACACTGGCTGTTGAGAGAGTTTCTCATTCACTGCCACACCCAGATTCTCATCAGCCAGTCCACAGAGTTGAACAAGAGACTTTCTGGTGAGAAGGCCTCCTCTCTAAGTTTCAGGCCACTGCTGCCTCGCTGTGTCGACCCAGGCAGCTGACAGGCGAGTGGACTGAGGTGAGCAGACTGCCACACAGACTGACAGACACACAGACTGTGCATCAAGTCATCTGCTGTAAACAGTCTCCCCCACGCATATCAAACGATTATTCACAATTAGACAGAGGCATTCTCAACGGGGCCCTTCATGCCAAGATGTTTATATTGCTCATACGTCTGCTGGTCATACGCCAATAAGACATTACCTCGTGGATGAACTATTCGCAGCAAGCTGTCTTACACTGGAGCTTGTTCGGGGAAGAAGGGAAGATGTGACCGGGATAAATCCAATTTAGTCCAAAATAGAGACAAGCGGAATGAAAATTCGACAAATTGTCATTTCATATTAGAATGAGAGAAGACCCGGGCCAAAAATGAAATTACATTATTTCTACCTGCCCAATCTCAGCACCAGGAATCAATAAAGATTCTTGCGTGGAGAGAATACTGCCAGCCTGATATGAATATTTACACACTTCATAGAGCCCCATTTTCAGTAATGGCTACATCTCACTTAGAAACCCTTGGTGCGAGAGGGGACATGTTATTCATAAGAGGTTAAGTGAGTTGACCTGCTCAAACGGCTGCTAAATGGAAGACAGTCAATTAGACACACAGCAAAGCACAGCACAGCACAGTACAACGGCTTCTTTCCTCGCCAGAAAGTAGCAGAGTCAAACAGACAAACTATTAGTGGAATTCTTAAAATGAGGAAGGGAGTAATAGCAAAAGAGAGACTTCTGTGATTTCAGAGAATGAAAGGGATTCTTCTGCTCTTGGCCACGTGAACACAAAATCAGCCGCTACATTGCTGACAGCACAATCACTAAGCCTGAAAGACAACACACTGCGAGCTGCTGATATCCAGTCACTCTACTTGTCCACGAGCATTGTGTTTGAGAATGGAAAGCAACATTTCTCTATAACGCACGGTCAGGTGGGAAGAGGGGAGTCGATACAGGAGGAGCACCGAAAGCAAATCAAAGAGTGGCGAGAAGAAGAAGACGAAAGGAGATGGAGAAGTGAAGCGCTGCCTGTCCTTCTCCAAGTCCACCTGTGTGTGTGTGTGTGTGTGTGTGTGTGTGTGTGTGTGTGTGAGTGAAACTCACGTCATCTCAACATACACACGTCGCCTTCCCTGAACATGTGGCAAGAGTGACAATACGAGACAAGACTGACTCACGCCATCATTTAGTCTAAACTGTGAACTGTTTTTCTCAGGAAATCCCAACATACACTAATAACTGAGCTGAAGTTACCAATGACAACAAGCCAATCTGGTTCAGGACTCTCATCATCAGCAAACTAAATCTAGTCTGGAGCTGGGAAAACCCCACGGCTGAGATCAGAGAGAACGAAATGATCCCTGTATGTGTATGTGTGTGTGTGTGTGTGTGTGTGTGTGTGTGTGTGTGTGTGTGCGCACGCGGTGTACTACACACTTCAAGGACGTCCTAATCGTTAGGTATCACTTTACAAAGACAGCTGCAGAAGACACAGTATACCATCGGCCCATGTTAAAGCTGTAGTAGGTGATGGTACCATAATATCAGTCAATAGCGTTATCAATGTTTTCTATTCAAAGTCGTCGTTCCTGTAACTCCCTGCGTCGGCCTCTGTCGTTCCCGGGCCGGTCCTGCTGCGAGCCGGGGGACAAACACAATCGAGCCTTCCCCAATATGAGGCTTACCACAGCAGCAGCAGCAGGTGGTGATGTGTCCCCACCCCACACACACACACACACACACACACACACACACACACACACTCACACACTTTCCACGTACGACTGGCATCTCATGACCTCTGAAGCCACCTTCATGAATAACCCTTTGATTATTAATGTGCACTAGGCTTCCTGGCTGTCGACCCAGCTGGAGAACGCGGCGCCTTACTGAGCCTAGAGAAGGAAACTATTGTTAATTTATGAGACGCGCTGCCTCTCTGTGTTACTTCATCTCATGGTGGATCTGGTGCTACCCATCACACTAACCAGCCAGGGCATGAGGGGGTGAAAAAACATATTTATGTGAAAGTCAGTGGGACAGTTGTTATGGGGGATCCACCTCATCAATGTGTAGTACTGTAATATTCCTATAGGGACTTAGTGTATCTGTAGTGTGTATTCAGTGGTGGGTTTACAGTGACCTTATCACGCTTTATGGCATTTTTTATTTCCTATGGTAACACTATAATATTCCTACAGGGACTTGCAGTGTATCTGTGATACTCGGTGGTGAGTTTATAGCAGCCTTATTATGCTTGATGGCATTTTTCATCTCCTATGTTATCACAATAATATTCCTATAATATTCCTATAGGGAGTTGTTGTGCATCCATGGTATTCAGTGGTGAGTTTATAGTGACCTTATCCTACTTTAAGGTAACCTATTTTTATTTCCTATGGTATCAGTAGAATATCCAATAGAGACTATTGCTGTGATGGTTGTATACTACCTTTCTAAAATGTATTATAGAATATAGCTAGTTCTTTCTCATGAGGGCTTTTTGACAACCATCAGTGATCATGTGAAAGCAGCATTCCCACAGGACGGCCTACCTTTGCCGTAGTTGAAGTGGAGCTTGATGGTCTTGCCCTGGTTGATGTGCAGGTAGGTGAACCACACGGCGGAGGTGAACAGCACCAGCAGCAGCAGGAGCTTGAACTGCTTCCGGATCTTCTTCACGGGGAAGCGCAGCATCCTGGCTCCAACATCCTCCGGTAGCCACACCGTAGAAAGTAAAACCGGGGCCGGAAAGTAGTAGTTGGGGAGTAGTTGTAGGAGGGGGAGGGGGGGTTCGGATGTAGAAACGGACTGCCGCTCCAATCAGACTGATGGCATCCCGGGCAGACCGACGACCCTGCAGCTCGCTTGGAAACGCGGAGTGTTACTACTGCGTTAAAGCGCGCCCCGTTCCTTTGGATCCATGGTCTGACAGCAGTGCCAAACTAGCCGTATCCTCAGATGTGGGTCCAACTACCTCTGTGGCAGTCATTGCAGCCCCGGCTCTCTGTTTCCCTGGGAATAGTGCGGCTTGTAAACAGGCTTTCCTCCTTGTGCTTCCAGCCGGCGGGGCAGGGAAAGGGCTGCAGATCAAAAGCCGTTAAGTTCAGTTAAGAGTGTGACCGAGGGAACAAAATAGCAGTCCGGCGATAATCTACACAAATCCCCTCTAGCTCAAGCCTTTGCTGACACCGCGACGCTGATTATTTTATCGGCTACTCAAGGATCATCCCCTACCGGGGTTTAGCGCAAAGTATCAAAGATCTAGGAGAGAAATTTAGTTCCCATGTAGAGACCCGATCGCACCGAGCATCTCCACAGAGCCACAGCCTGTGCCACAACACTGGAGGATCCGTTCGCGCGTCATGGCAACGTCGGTCCTAGTGGAAAATAGAAAGACAGCTATCCTGCAGAAATGACAGATTTCTTGGTCTTAATTTTCTTAATCTTTCCAAATGAGAACAGCTGAATTTTCAGAAGGGCCTGCCATTAAAAATACCACAGGCTAGTGCCGGTGAAACCTTTGAGAGACACTGCAGAAGAAGTGCCAATAAAGGCAACCTGATCGGGGGAGGTTCAATTGGCAATCAACCAAATGTCACAACCCCTGCGCTCCATCAATTGTTAAACACAGCTGAAACCGGGATACTGGCGTCCAATCGACGGGTAACGGATTTAGTTGGAGCGCGTTTTTATTTAAGTCCCGGGAGAGGAGGGGCGATCAGCTGTCATCCTCATACTCGGGCTGGTTTAAAGCCCCCAGAGGAGTAAATGTTAAACCGATGTGAATCACTAACTGCGAATGCTCCATGGTGGGTACGGGCGTAAAAAAAAGGGAGGTTTGATAGAACCTGTTCAAATGTTTCTGTCCGATGTGAGGTCCAGGGAAGGCTGTCCTGGCTCTCGGGTGTCCATGTGCTCCTATGCTGCTCCGTTATCTCACAGCAGGTGCATTTTACCCAATTCTTCCAAAGTACCTGCGTTGTCCGAGTCCACCGAGCGTGCGTAAAAAACGTAAGCAAAACCCCGCTGAAGAATCGCATCCACATTAAACTAATAAATAGTGTTATATGGTGCTAGCGGCGATGCACTGCCCGTGTTGTTATTCTATCATGAGCTTTTTTTCCCATTAAAACGCCGCAATAGCATCGCCCGACCCGCTTGTCACAGTGCGCACCGTGTAAAAACAGATGGAAATCTCCAAGAAAGGTGTCACAGGAAAACCAGCAGCAGCCTGTGATATAAAATGGTTTTGTTTTGCTACAATGAAACACATAAAGGTATCTCCTTGCACGGCAAAGCTCTGTACGCCCATCAATTGAGCATCTTAACGGTGCTGAGCAACCTAACTTGAGAGGAGGGTAGGTGACAGGTCTGGCATCCAATCATAATCCTCCGTTCAGAGGAGGCGGGACGACGACGTTGGCCCTCACCGTTGCTTGGTCCTAATTATACTGACCATAAAATATGGTAGTACTAGTATGATCCAGCATCAAATAGTTTAACATACGGACTAAAACTTGTTAATCTCTCCTACTTTGTCTTTTTTTCTGAATACAAAGCCTGTAACCCCATGCTCAGCAAATAACCAATGATTTGTCTTTTTTTAGAGAATGAAAAAATACAACCCGAAGAATTAAATTAGATGTTATTAAACATAGCCAGCGTGCAATTTAATGAAACATCGTACAACGGAATAGTCGTTTTCTTATTTTATTTATTTCATACACAAAGCAAATCCAACGTGCTTCACATAAAATACAACAAATACATAATTTGTCAAGTAAAATTAAATATTAAAAAAGAGAGACAGAAAGAAAGATAAAATCGGGAGCCTAAGGATAAAAATCACAACGACCAACTCATAAAATGACATATTGAAAAGAAAGAAAGAAAGAAATAGCCTGGTAAATAAATAGTAATGAACATAACAACACCTGTTATAACACGAACACGACTAATGATGAGTGAGGTGAATCGGGAGATGGGGGTAGGATAATTTTTTTTGATAATTCAAGTTCAATCTGATATTTAGAAGATATGATATAAAGTAATGACTTATTTTTGGATTGGTGACTGAAATAACATTATTGAAATTGAGGTTGCAATTCATGACATTACTCGTTTAATAGGAAAAGTAACAACGTTACTATAATGCGTTACTGAGTTACTCATTACCACCCAACACTGTCCATTACACAGCCTGCTGTCTATCGGAGGCATTACCGACACCTTCAGACGCACTGGGGATGCGCGCTTGGCTGCCGCCTTCTGGTAAAACAGAAAAGAGCAACAGTCACATTAACTGAGCCAGTAGAATCCGTTACTAACCACACACTGTACAATCAAGGGTGGTAATGTTCAAACCTTGTGTGTACACTATGCATCTCCATGTGGAGGAATAAAGAGCTTAATTGCATTTATGTTCTGTTTATGCCCC
Organism: Centroberyx affinis; assembly: GCF_046629955.1. Taxonomy (NCBI): domain Eukaryota; kingdom Metazoa; phylum Chordata; class Actinopteri; order Beryciformes; family Berycidae; genus Centroberyx; species Centroberyx affinis. The sequence continues at coordinate 80,720 of NW_027282324.1, read as the reverse complement.
CATTATAAATGATTAGCTGTGGCTATGGAGGCCACTACTGTCTCCCAGTTGTACTGTTTCTTCCAGAGTACACAGGTTTCTATTCACATTTCCAGTGGTAGCGCACAGACAACTACAGGTAGCTTAGATAATTACTCATGTTATAACCCACTGATTATTGAAGCCAAGTAATAGCAATTCATTTTCAGATATAAGAACTTAGTACCTCTTGATTAGAATTTATTGAAAATCAAATGCAGGAGAACAGAAAACATTAAAAGGAATGTGTAAATGAAGTAAAAAACAAACAAACAAAAAAAAAAACATCAGAAGCTTTTTAACATCAACCTGAGAAAAACACATAATATTTTTTCATGTGCTGCTGTCACTTTAGACGGACACAATGTATAGAACATTATGGTTCATCCGCAGCTTAAGTACATGTCCAATCAACTATAAGCATCTATGGCAGGCTGCTGATGCCATTATAAATCTAGATAAAGGATCAAAGGACATGAAACCTGGCCTATAAGAATATGACCTCGATTTAGTTTGTCCCAGCTGTGTTTTCCGAATCAGTCAGGCCACAAACCGTAATCCCCTGTCTCCGTGGATTAATAATGTAATCTTCAGGGCAAACACTGAACGTAAATGAAATGCTTAGGTATTCATCTGGGCACTATTGAAATGAATCACCAGTGAATGACCTGAGACAAATGCCGTTCACGCTGAAACAAAAACTTCATCGCTTTCACCTTGCATGTGCTGTTGCAGGAACAACTGCTGGTATTTCATCATGCGTACTGGTTTGGAAAGTCATCCAAAGTGGGTAATCATTTTGGTTCCTGTAGTGCAGTTCTTTTGTTTTTTTTGTACTTGGCTGCAGGACGATATCCTGGGCCTTTTGGGGTCCTGATTCATTTCCTCCTTACGTTTGATCATCTGCCTTTTATTTCAAGACAAACAAGCCTCTCCTCTATCCGGCGTACCCAATATTCTGTCTGCTCCTCTCTGTTTCTGTTTCATCCGAGGGTGGGCAAGCATCCAGCGCACAGCGGGGGACCAACAGGCTTTTAACTCACATTAAAGGTAGAAAGGAGGTTTGCACACTGTGTACGGCTCCATTTTATTGGTGAGCAGTACAAGCAGAGGGTGGAAATTGACTCAGAGTAAACTTTTATATTATATGAGGCACTTTCAAATAAAGGCATGCCTTTCTCTGGCTTTTTACGACTTTCTTGTCGAACACATTTCGTATTCCCCTTGTCCCTCCTTTATAGCCCCCTCCCCACTACCACTACCACCTTTTTTACAATCTCTACCCTTCTATACTCATGTTGTTTTTTCCCTCTCAGCCTCCTGCCTCTCTCTCTCTCTCTTGCCTGTGGAGACATTTGGCATCTGGGTTACAACCTCCAGGGATCTCTGTGGATGGATGAATCCAGGAGGAGGCGGGTGTGCAGCGGAGTGATATGGAAAGAGAGGGTGCTCGCCGTGTAGGGGGGCTGATACAGGTAGAAGAGCCGCTGTCTCTGGAGGTATTATGGAGGCCAGGCCCACAGGGAGGAGTGTGTGCCCAGCTGGCTGTGACAGGTGCCACAGCGCGGCTCTGAGGTTGCCATATCACTGAGCACGGCCGAGGGGGAAAGGCACCGCTAGGGAGTCGGTATGCGGAGAGCATCCGTTCGGCTCAGAGTGTGACGGTGTTTGCATTTTGAGCGGAGGAGATGTCACGCAGACAAGCATGAGAGGAAAAACTGCCCTTCCTGTCGAGGCTGCCGCAGCTAGTGGTCTTAATCAGGGATTCGCAATGATTCAAGACCTCTGGGGAAGATCAAGTCGGTCTCCAGCGTTTTTCAGATTTCTCTCCTTTTTCTTTTTCTAATCTAACATCTGTTCTCCTGCCTGTCTGTCGCTGTCTATCTCTGCCTGTCTGTCTGTCTCTATCTCCCTCTGTCTCCCTCTCTTTCCTCCAACCTGCCTTTTTCCTGGGCAGCACAGCAGCTCACAGGCTTTGATGAGAGGTCTGAGCTGAAATGTCACAGGGATTAAGGGGTTTTGCCTCCTGCATCCTGCTGGATCAGTTCTGGCTGCCCTCTGTGCCGGTGCTTCCTCCTCACCAAACAGGTGCAGAGTGGCATTTCTTTCTGCTCCTCTGTGTCCTATTGAATTACCTTCTGGGGAAATAACACTGCTCCGTGTTTACAGATGACTAAGGAGGGGAACGGGGGATGAGGGGAGAGGGAGGGAGGAGACGAGATGAGGGGAGAGGAGAGGAGGAGTGGAGAGGAGGAGAGGTGATTGGAGATGAGCAGGGATGAGGGGAGAGGAGATGATACTGGAGGGAAGAGGAGGAAATGGGGAAATGTGGTTCCTCCATTTGAGTTTAATAGGGATATTGCTCTTTATTAGCATAGCACAGTACTGTATATAAACACCCATCCATTAACAAATACACAAACTGACAGATAGGTAAATATACACCAATGTTGAACCAGTTGAAAAAAAAATGTAATTTTCATAATTTAGATGTTTTTGGTTGTAGAGAAAAATCATTGCAATAATTCCTACTTACAGCTTCTTAAAACCCCCTCACACACACACACACACACACACACACACGCACACACACTAACAAATACAAACGCATACACTCATCTGCAGCTGTTTCCTCCAAATCCGGTCAGACAGATTTGAAAATTAGACGTCTCCAGAGATGTGCAGCGCAGCAGAAGGAGCGTTTAACATCAGATACAGCATTTTGCAGTACTTCATTTGGAGTGTATCTAAACAATGTCAAAGCCTTGAACACACCAAACCACATTCCCCAGTCCGGCTTGACCTTTTCCCCCGAGAGCCGCAGCTACTGGAACGCTGCCTGCCGTTCCACAAAGATCTCTTCGCCGCTGCGTTGTGCTGTAGAGGATTCCTGAATTACACTCACCCTCTAAACTGCATTCCCATCTGAACAGGTGATGCATCTAAACGCAGCAACAGTAAAAATAGCTCTGCTGCCAGTGTTACATTAGCTGTGACCATGAAATCATTGGCTTCTTTAGTTTCAAAGCATTTCTTCTGAGGACACTGTAACACAGAAGCGTGGAATATCAAAAGACACTATAAGTCTGTGATTTTTGTTGACAATTCTCTGGCTCCTCTCTCAAAGCGCAGATTGTATATATCACGAAGCCATTGCAAAAGCTCCAACAACTGAGACTAAAGTGACTATTGTAGCGATAGCGTCTGTCTTTCATCAAGACTGAATATCCATGCCTGGCCTCTTTTTCAGATTCAATGGTGACAGAAGAAGAGCAGTGGCAGAAAATAAAATCCATCCAATTCATTCATTATGTTTTGGGCTGTGAGGATGAATGCGCTCAGAGAGAAATCTAGGTCATTTCTCCATCATTAGTATGCCAGCCAGGTGTAGCGCAAAGAGGATTAGAGGGAAGTAATGCCAATGGGGCTCTCTATGTCTCTCTCTCTTTCTTTCTCTCCATCTCTCTCTCTCTCTCTATCTCCATCTCTCTCTCTCCATCTCTCTCTCTCTCTCTCTCTCTCTCTCTCTCTCTCTGCAGAGAAACAATCACACTTAAGTGCTCCCTGCCGTCACCTCCAAGACGATATCCATTGAAATGACAAGTAGCCCAGTCTAGACTTGTGACAAAACGGTCATTTATTACTCATCTCCAAGGATGAGCTTGTCTCAAGTCCATTAAATAATGAATATTTCCTGAATTTCAATCTTGTGCCTCTATGAGAAGGGCCAGCTGGTCAGTTAACAGGTACATGAATGGCTGAACCCTTTGCCCCTGTCTACTCCACCCAATAACACTGTTTAAAGAGGAGCTTCTGTTCCTCACTTCAGTTGAAGGTGGTAGTGCTGTTCCAATGCTATCTATTTCTGGGTTCCAAACTGTGACTCAAAACAAACAAAATCTCCTTTCTGAACCATGATACAACTTTGATGTTGTTACTCACAGAACAAAACCTAAACTAAAAAGAGAGTCTTGTTTGAAATATTGACAAAATGAACTCACCAGGGTGTCTGTGTACCCACAAACCGAGGAGGGAGTATTGAACCAGAATGAGAGGTGGGTTTGGGTTCGGCAAAAATATCATGACTGACTGCTAGCAAATATAGAAGCTGTCTGTGTAATACAAAGATAGAAAACATAGCGCAGCCACATGGCCACTCTTTGTTGTCTGTTGTATTATGGGTATACTTTCAATTAAGGGAATGTGTATTTTCAACCATATGCTGTTCACAGACTTTCATGGGCCTAGTTTGTCATCATAGTGTTTTCACTAATCAGCTGTTGGCACTCCAATTTAGATCTGTATACAACTAAACAGCAATCCCTGATAAACCATTGCAACTCTATTAAAAGAGTGGAGAGGGCAGATATTCTTTAAAGCTACAGTAAGCAACTTTTTGGAAGTAATGTTAGCAATGTAAGTCTCATCTTCCTCCCCCAACACTTGTCAATCATCTTGATAAGCTGTCTACTTTGAAACGGCATTGACCCTGAGGCTGATGTAACCAGCATCCATAAAGCCACCACAGGTGTTGAAGACGCAGATAACAAATATAGGCAATCTGCAATTTTTTAAAAAGTAATGCGGCTGTTCACTGTGGTGTTGAATGGGTCTTGTCTGCTGCATGTTTAGCTTTGCTGTGCTTTCTTTTCTTGCTGCTTTTCACCATTGTTGTTGCTGTTATGACTTGACCTATGTGCCTGCGCTGTGGCTGCTAGCCTCACCTTGATAGCCACAACCCAGCAAACTGCTGGCCACACCCACAGCAACTGGTGTATACCCTAAAATGTTCCAAACAACACTGAAAAACCAATTTCAGGCAAACAGCGGGGTTAAGGCAGGTACGCACAGGGTCACAGACCGACACAGACTGTTAATGCATGATTTATTTATAGTTTTTTTTAATGTCACAAAAATAGCATATTGCAGCTTTAATGTTACATTGAGACACATAGGGAGATGTACCTCACAGGCAGAGGCTGCTAGAACCGCTCCATCACCACATGCTCCTTGGAGAGCTGTGATGTTTTAACATGCTGGCCTGAGATGGCCCACAGTGGCCAAATCTAACTGGCCTGCGGGAGATATTAGGATGATCTATTGGTCCAACCCAGGCCGGGACAGTCTGGCCCGGCGAGCTCAGAACAGATCAGAGCCTTATTTGTCCAGAGATGGGGCGCAGCAGGTGTTAGTTAGCAAGATACTAAGCTGAGTGCCACAGCTTTGGCTCATCCACCAAAAAGGAATCAAGAAAGGAGTGGAGACCAAGTGGGCAGGGAACTGCTGTGTGGGGAGCAGAGTGTGGATTAAGAACATCATCAGAGGAGACACTGAAGCTGGAAGCAGTTGAACCAGGACCCCGTGGCTCAGGCTAAATCTCTGAGAAAGTAAAGGTTTCACTGTAACAAGTAAGTTTGTGAGGCTGGCTGTGTGTCTTGCTTAGGATGAAATAATGGAGCCAAAGAGGGGAAAAATTCCTTTGAAATTTGCTGCGCTGGATGCTGTAAGAGAGAGATCAAGGACACTGAACAAAGGCAGAGGGAGAGGAAGAAAAAGAGATGCTCTTGTGTTCCAGCTGCAGTAAGATGGCAACCTGTTTAGCGCTTAGCTTCGAGTCATTTGCTACTCCCTTTGACTGTAGAGTTAGCATCAAAGAGTTCTCTGTGGCTCCATATAAACAACTGGGTTCCTTTGGTAGGTATCAAAGCTTACAGGCTTAATTAGTTTATTAACCTCACCATGTAGCTGCAAGAGGCAAAATGCACGGTTATATTTTTTCACATTCCTATTTTCCATTCAAAGACTAATCTTGTACTTAATTGTTCCCTTGGCTTGTGAAGTGACACGTAGATGCTAAAAACAGACTGGCATTGAAAAAACAAGCACATCCATTCATTTCACTCCATCTCAATATAAGCATGCTCAAGCCAGTATCTGTTTTTCCTCCACACACAATGACACATAGAAACACGCCCACACACAAACAGAGCCCTCTTCCATCTTTTTTCTCAGCACTTAGGTGTGCCTGAGTGTTTGAAGGTAAGTACAGTGAGTGACACTCAGCTGCATTCTTAATTTTTGGATGGATCTTAACTTCCAGCCATGCTCAGCAGCCTAAGCTTCTTCCATCAGCCGAGGGTCAAAAGCATATTGACGCTGATGGGTAAAAACCTTGTAACCCCAATTTTGGTGATGTTCATGTTTTAACTTCAATTAAAGGATTACATGCTCCTCTGTGGGTTGAGGAAATTATACAAATCTTGGGTGAACAAAACATTTTCAAAACCAATTTGATAAAAAATGCATCGTTGTCATGCAAAAAAACAAGGCTTTTCTTAGGTCCAGGAAAATTAACATTTTTGGAGGTATAAGACTTTCATCCATCATTATGTAAACATGCACATATACACATGTGCAGACACGAAAGAAATGGGGAATGGCTGCAAGAGAGGAATCCAAAATTTCAAGTAGGAAGCAGGAAAGAGCACAGTTCATCAATGGCACAAACACAGTGCTTTATCTCACACAGCAGGTGTGTGGATTACCTTTTTAATTGGATCTTTGAGCCTGGCAAAAGTAAAGGACTATTGTAGTTACTGTTGAAAGCAAGATGAGAGAGCAAGGAAAGGGCAGGGGGAGAGCAGAAGATGGGAGGTGTGTTTCAATCATCTTTGGTGCGTGCTTCTGGAAACACAAACCCAATTACCGCCGAGACAGAGGGGCGAAGTGTGTGCAATGCAAGCACGCACACATGCTCAGATGCACACACACACACAAGTACGCAAACACAAGCGTCTGTCTGCCCTGAACATCCTCTTTTGCTATCTGAGTACACTATAGGGTATTAGTGACATCAGTGTGTGAATTTAGAGGACATAGTTAGGATTGTCCTCTCTCCTCTGGGGCCCGTTTATCTATTGGAGGTAATATATGGGGAAGAAAAACAAGACCCAGTAGAATTCAGCCAAATTAATGTTGTCTGCTTCTATTCTTCTGCCGCCTGTAATGACAAAGTTTGTTAGTCGTCTCAAAGATATCCTTTCTCATCTCTCTCTCTCTCTCTCTCTCTCTCTCTCTCTCGCTCTCTCTCTCTCTCCATGCTATCTTTCAGTATTCAAACTCCAGCCGCCCCCAACCACGACTGCCAATCTCAGATCAGCACCACCATCACCATGGCAGCAGAGCTCCTCCAGGCCACTGGGGGCAGGATGGAGCAGATGGAGCAGCAGATGGGTCAGATGAGGCAGATGTCAGAGATGCAGATGTCCTCCTCCTCCTCCTCCTCCACCTCCACCTTCTCCATGAGCTCCACCAAGCTGCGCAAGGTCTCCCAGGGCACGTCCAGGACCATGGATGGTAGGAACCATCCCTCCCTCAAGATGATCTTTTATGGCACAGTCGGCTTTTCTTCATGTGCTACTCTCTCTGATGAAACATATTTCATACGCCATGAATGATGGGGGTTACCCTATATGTCTTTTTATCACATAAGCAAAAGTAACAGACTTTGAACATAATTTAGTCTGTTAAAGGAATAGTTCACCCAAAATTAAAATTCTATCATTATCTACTCACGCTGATGCCAGCTGAAACACAGGTGGTTTGTTAGTCCATAAAACACACAGGTAGGTTGCCAGGGTAACTCTGTAGCAGTGTTCTCCAAAACAACTGAAGTCAGTAGGGTCCAGTTCTTTAGAGTTCCAAAAAGGGCAAAAAATAACCATAACATTACATCATACAGCTTGTGCAGCATAAGTCTTCTGAAGCCAAATGGTTGCACTGTGAGTTGAAAAGACCTACTGTATATTTACGCCATTGTTTAGTGCAAATTTTCATGCATAGGCCTTCTCAAAAGAAGAACTATACCAGACATTTGAATGTTCTGCATTGAAATGTATTCATCTGCTCTTGCTTGTTGAGGTGAAGAAGAGACAGATCAACAGCTGGGTGGAGGTTACACTGTGGGGTCTGGGAAGACTTAATGATGTCAGTCCTTGAGGGTAGCATGTGAGGCACCTGAACAGATGCCAACCAACAATTCAAGACATTAATCAAAGTAATTACTTAAGTCAGTACTAGGGTGCAACAAAAACTACTGTGGAAACTCAGTGCCTGTGTTGATAAGCATCACATTTGTATGCTAGGCTGCTGTAGCCCAGTTTATCTATTTGTCTATGTTGTGATGCTGCATCTCCTGGTGCGTTTGCTTCCTCAGAACACTCTGTGGTGCAGCGGAAGACCTCAGCTGTGGTGGAGTCCTTCAGCCAGGTACAGAAATCCCCCCAGATCCCCGGGGGAGAGTCTGTCCCAGATTTTGAGGAGAAACTGCGCCCCATCACTGCCCAAGAGGGTGAGTTTAACTGCTCCTTTCATCTCACAACACCTTGAAATTTCAAGCAACACCTCCTGCATCCCCCCAGTATCTCCCTCCCCATTACCTTATAAACAACTGTGAGCCCCTGAGACTACGAGAACTGTGCGCCAGCTAATTTTAGATCCTTGCCCATGGCTTGCCTAGAAACTCCAGATGACACCAGATAAACTCCTCTGGGAAGTAAAAGTTTGCTGCAATGTGTAAACTTGAGATATCCATTTGTCTCTCTGGGCGAAGGTTTGACTTCTACTGTAAATCCACCCTGATCAAAGAACTGAGAAAGACCTCGCAAAGCATAAAGATACTGTGATGGAGTGTGTGTGACGCCCGTGACCTCCACAGAGGAAAATCTTGGCTGCTTTTGCTGAGTATTGCCGTCTGTTCTGCATAAACTGTAGGTGTTTGAGCCTTATTCACACTGGCTCTACCTGTGAATTATAGATTAAGAGACTTACCTATCACAACCTGTCACAATATGCAGAACACTGCGGAGTAGCCTTAGCATTAGCATTCATGGATTGACCTTGCACCTGCTGGTCCCAAGGGAAGATGGGAAAAGGGGAGACGAGGCAGTAAATGTGACATACATTCATTGTCATTGTTAAGATGCGATTTTCAAGTCATAATAAACTGTTTTCAAAAAAAATTGTGTTAATGGGGAAAAGAGAGGAGCTGCAGTGGTTATTCTACAGCTAATTATTCTCAGGCAAATAATGAAAGTTAACATGATCTCAACCGCAGTGTAATGGGTTTCATGGTCTCACAGTATCGTCCTGTGCCTGATCTGTCATTCTTAGGTGACAAGGCAGTGTTCAAGGCCAAGGTGACAGGGAAACCAGTGCCCAGCGTCACCTGGGAAAGGGCCAGCGGGTGCCCCTTGTCTGAGGGGACCAAGACTTTCTATGACAACATCAACAAGCAGTATATACTCAAGGTTTGCCAGCACAACCTCAGAGCTCATAGAGAACCTCATTTATAACAGGATCTCACTCATAAACATTTTGTGTTTCTGACCAAATCCAACCCAAGGCTATGATGTAGGAAAAACAAGAAAGATCTTGGCACTAAATTAGGTTTATATTGATTTAGGTCTATATTGATTCTCTCCAATTTTCAAAAGGTAGAAACATTTTGTTTGTATTTGAGTATGTTCTTTCACATAATTGTACAATGGAATCTAGAATAAAGTCAAGAAATATTTTATAGATTAAGCCCACTGTATAATTGTTTCAACTACTTGTCCATCTTGGTAGGCACACAACCAGTGTTTGCAATAAAACTGCAGGTCAAAAATTATGGCAAGCATGGCAAATGGTTTGTATTTTTGTGCCTGCATGCAATATTGTGATAATACTGCGAATAGATGCATGCACTGTATGTATCAATACAGCCCATTTTCTATAAGCTGCATTCTGCTTTTCTTGGCTACATCGATTGTTGTTACTTAACCATGCCTCATTCATTTATAAGACAAATCCATCATATTTATGCAGATGTCATTTGTATTTCATAAAATGCGTATGCTTCGTGAGCGCAAGTGCCTGCAAGTGTTCCTTTGATGAATACACTTGGATTTGAATCCAATTGCATGTGTCGGGGCATTTTCTTTTCCCTTTGACCAAGATAGATAGTAGAATTGCGTTGCTTGAAAAGGTGAGTGTGACCGTGACGGAAGGCTACAGAATCCCAGTGTTTCTGTACAGGCTCCCATTAAGCCAGGGGCTCTGCCATCTTGGTGCTGTCAACTCAGACAGCACACCATGCATCATGTGGAAAAGTAGATAGAAAAAAAACCCTCTCTCTGATCCTTTTATCTATAACCACTCTGGAGTGGATTTAGCGCTGTCTCTGTACCAGCCGGGGAGCTTAAGTGAAGCTTAAATAGCTATTATAAAGCAATTAACTTGTGGGTGCTGACATATGCATCTCCCCTTGCCATCTGTTTCTCCGGTGAGGGATGACTGTTAAGTTGCAGTGCGAAATGTTTACAAGGGATTCCTAGCATGGCACTGCCTCCTTCTGATTGGACCAAGTACTGCAACAACATCTGAAGTGACCACAGCTATTGCATGAGGTGTCTTGCATGCAAAGATTTGAATCAGCCTCATGACAACTGACACATATCACTTGCTCTCTCTCCTATTGTTTGTGTAGCTCTCCTCTCAATACTATGTAACAGAGCAGATAAGCCGTGAAAAGCATCTTTTATATACACACAATATATTGTTTGCCATCAGCATTACAACAGGCTTTTAGCACCCATTTTAATTCATTCTTTCTAACATGCAATTAATTTCCTCCACTTCAGATCAAAAGCCTGGCCTTGGAGGACGCTGATGTCTACAAGTGTATTGCTTCCAACGAGCATGGAGATGCCATCTACTCCATATCCCTCATTGTTACAGAAAGTAACTCTGACTATTTGATATAATACTTTGTTGTGTGAAACAGTGTAGTTCTCAAACTAATCTCTGAGTAATCTAGAGGCTTTCAGTTTAGTTTACCCTCTGTGTTTTTTTCCTGGTGCCTCTGGTGAAGATGCTCTCTGTCTTTGTTTCTAGATCCAGCAATGGACTTCAAAAAGATGCTGAAGAAACGGTAGGAACACAAGCCTCTAACTTAGACTCACCAAAAAAAAAAAAACATCTGTCAAGGTGTGGGGGGACTTTCTCTGATCCACACCCGATCCTCCTGTACCACGTATCCACAAATATCGACAGGACAAAGATCTAAAGAGATCCATTGTGTGCCGGTGTTGCAGCAGGGCCAGAGGAAGATGCTTTGAGCTGTCATCAAACATACACATATACTGTCAGACATACATGCACACGCCAGCACAGAGCTCTGTATGTGCACGTACACACGAACACGCGCACGCACTCTGGTTTCCCCACTGAGGTCTTTCTTCTTGTGCAGAAGTGTGGAGAAGAGAGAGGAGAAGAAGCCACCTACAGAAGAGGAGATGCTAAAGATCCTGTCTGGAGCTGACAAGAAGGACTACGAGAGGATTTGTGCCGAGCACGGCTTTACCGACTTCAGAGGAATCCTCAGGAAGCTCAAGGAGATGAAGAAGAAAGAGGAGGTGGAGGTGGGCCTGTCACACAGAGAGCTTGTTCACATACCGCAGGATCAGATAGGGAAGAATAGAGTTGGTTAGGATATGAACAACAGCTCAAAATAGAGCAGAACGGAAAGGAACAAAACAGAAAAGAAAGTTTAATGTCACGCAGTGCAGCCATGTCGGCGAAGGGACGTCACATAGCAGCAGCCAAGTCGACTAATGGAAAGTATGCCTAAGAAGCCGGTGGGGAACTAATTATTCTCCAGTGCTATGCTGCCACTTCTTTTTTTTGTTCTGTTTATGTAAAATCTGTAAATACATGTTTGATGAGGTGAATTTTCTCCAGATGGTGCGTGTGCTGAAGCCCCTGGAGGACATCACTGCCAAGCCCGACACCAACGTCGTCTTTGACACCATCCTGGAACTGAAAGATCCAAACATCAAGATGTACTGGTTCCTGGTAATACTCAAACTGTCAGCAGTCTGTGTGTGTGACTTGTGTGTATGTGTGTGCACATGTGCCTGTGTATGTATGTATGCATGTATGTATGCTCGCTGTGCATTTGCATACACAAACCGCTTGCAAGTTTCCCCTCTCATCTTTTTTTATTTATGATTCAGGGCACAGAGCTGCTGCGGATCCAGTATTCTCACGGGAAATACGAAGTGAAACAGATGGGGACCAAGTACATGCTGTGCGTCTCGAGCGTGAGCCTCGGTGACATGGGCACCTACACTCTGCAGGTTGGAGACAAGAACCTGTCAGCCAGGCTCACCGTCATAGGCAAGTGCAGAGCAGAGTTTAGCTCCTTCCCACTGCTTGTAACTCAGAATAACAATGTCATCACTGACTGTTTTACTTACACTCTCTGTCGCTCTCTCTCTCTCTCTTTTATATGCTCTCTTTTGCATTTGCATCCTCCTACACCTGTGTGGTGTCTTCTTGTCAAGTGCTGTGCTTTGGACTTGATCCACTGTGTGAAAGATAATGTGATGGGATTGATGATTGATCTGTCATTATGAGTGATTGATGACTGGTCTTTGTCTGAGTTGAAATGTGGAAATAATTAGAGGAAAGCAATATCCTAAACGAGACCTCCTCTTCCTCTCATGTACTTCTCCTAGACATAGTTTTATTTCAACTCAGTGATTTTTAACATTTTCTCATCATTTTCTGAAGCTCCTGAGAAACAAGCCTTGGATTGTCTCACTCTGGTATATCATGCTTCTCTTAGCTTTTTCATTTTTTTCTTCTCACACGTCTTAACATGCACTCATTCTCTTCTCAGTCTCTAACGGGTCATTAGAGAGAAACATCTCAGAAATCTATCAGCAATCTGTGAGTGTAGCCATCTACAAATGAGATATGCTTCTCTTATTTGTCTCAAGCACTTTCTTACAATGAATGCAGATGTATATTCTCTTGTGCATCTCTTTATTGCTCCTAAAGAAATACTATATTGAGATATGCTACATTTCTCCAGAGATAAAGAAAAGGTGATGTTAAGCAACAGATCTTTCCGATGTGAATCTGTGCATCTGCCTGACACTTTTTTTTTTTTTTTTTCCTTCTCCCCTCTCATTCCTTCCAGGCGCTGCCAATTCCCTGTCATGCCTGCCATCTCTTACTCCATCTGCATGTCTTTCTCTCCTTCAGATGAGCCTCTGAAGTTCCTGTCTGACTTCAAGCCCATGAGAGTGACGGAGCGCCAGACCGCCGTGTTTGAGGTCCGTCTCTCCAAGAAGACCGATGCGCCGCTCATCTGGAAGGTTAGAGAATGACTCAAATAGACATACTGAAGGACTTGCTCACACTTTTACATACGCATACACCATACAGTCTACCTGTGACCCCACAAGGCGAGAGATTTTAAGCATTTGCTCTCTAGCAAATATTTCTCAGCATACATGTAGTTCAGAAGGATAGGGCACACAAGTGTACTTACAACATTGTAGGTAGAAATCAGCTGATAACCTATTTCAACCTCTATCTCTCTGACATTATTCCTGTCATTCTCCACTGCATTCAGAAACAGAAAAAATATGTGTGAATATGTGTTTGTGTTTTGGCAGGTAAAGGGGAAGGAAGTAAAGAGAGATGAAAAGTTTTATGTGTCCCTGTCTGAGGATGGTCTGACCTACACCTTGAAGATTAAGGACGTGAAAGTCAGTGATACTGGAGACTACACCATCAGCATCGGAGACCTCACCGCCACCGCACCACTTTTCATCGAACGTATGGATGAGTGTTTCAGTCGACATTTTCATGAACTTTACTCACCATCATTAAAAACTTTTTTTTTTTGCTCTATGTTTTGTTATGTTTTTGTTTTGTTTTGTTTTTCCCCAAAAGGGCTGCGTCTTTCTGTTTTAGTGGAGTTAGCATTTCCAAGGAAACAAACCTTCCCCCTTAGACTTAGAGATGAGCAGTTTCTGCCTTTTTCTCTCCCCCGAGATTAGAGGCTTCCTTCCTTCATAGCTATGCTAAACAACATCATCTTCCCTCTATCTTCCAAATGAAGACGAATGGGTAGCATAATAAATCCTCCCTCCTAGTGCTGAGTTGAAAGTAATCCAACCAAATCCCTCCTCACAACAAGCTCATTTATTACAGCTCTGTCTAACAAGATGCTTACTAGCCCAAGGTGCAAGCTGGGGCATGTAAATATCTTCACAAGGACATGTGGCTGTCCTCTGGGGTTGGAGGAACACAGGCACAGTAATTGGGGTTGTGTTAATTAAAGTTATTCATCATTAGACTCTCTTTTTCTTGCTCTATAACTTCTTCTTCTTTGTGTCTATCTGTCTGTTTCTGGTGAAATGTCACAGCAGGGACAAGGCCAAGGCCTATGTGTAGTGACAACACTTAGTTTTCTCATGGGATGGCAAGTATCTAAAAAAGTTCTGTTCAAATCTTTCGATTTCTATTTCTATGCTACAATCATCATTTTTTGGCTGTGGATTTGATTGGATTTATTTTGCATATGTTTAAAATACAAGAGTCAACAATATTTGGAGGGAAACATGCGAGGAAAAGCCAAATAGCAGTCCTCAGTGACAATACACTTATTAACACTCTATCTGGTTTTAGTTTCAGAGGGCAAGTCAGTCTCTTGCACTAATTCTACTCTTACCCTTTGCCCAGGGATCCCCATCAAGTTCACCCGCCCCTTGAAGAACGTGTGCGTGACGGAGAAAGGCAAGGCCCGCCTGGAGTGTGAGATGAGCTCCAAGGACGTGCACGTGCGCTGGCTGAAGGACGGGCGCGACATCACGGGGAACCCTCGCTATATCTTCATGCGCGAGGGCAAGAGGGCCGAGGTCATCATGGAGGACTGTGAGCTGGAGGACGAGGGCGAGTACGCCATAGTCTGTACTCAGGACAACGACGAGCACGAATATGTCAGTTCTGCCAATCTGACCGTGGACGGTAAGGCTGTCGATTAATCTGTCTGTTCTCATTGTCACTCAACTGGTTTAAAGTCTAATATTAACAATTGACTTTAATATCTGGTCAGTAAACAGATTTATTGATCAGTAAATAAGAGCCTATAGTTAAACACATTAGCTCTTCATTGTGTGTTGCCAGAGCGTTTCGCCACAGTGATGAGCGGTATGTCAGATGCTCAGTGTCCTACAGGCTCCCCGGCTGAGCTGTGTGTTGTCCTGAACGATGAGAAGGTGGATGGAGTGTGGCTGAAGGATGGAGTGGAGGTAAGAGACAACATGAGACAAGATGAAGAGGTTGGAATCCCCTTGTTAGCCCCCAAATGCATCCTCCTTCTTCACTAGGGGAGGGAAAACAAATCGATCGGTCTACCATAGCTACACCAATCTTGCTATTTGAACAAATTGCCCACTTGTAAACGACATTTCAATTAATGAGTTGATCCGATGTGGCTATAGTTCCCAGGAAAACAAATGGAGTATTCACATGCACAAGTATGATAACATTTATGGGATCTTTATGTCTCTAAGCTTTCCAG
Source organism: Centroberyx affinis (assembly GCF_046629955.1). Taxonomy (NCBI): domain Eukaryota; kingdom Metazoa; phylum Chordata; class Actinopteri; order Beryciformes; family Berycidae; genus Centroberyx; species Centroberyx affinis. Next base: position 65,281 of record NW_027282324.1, on the reverse strand, counting down.
TGACTTTACTCTGTTATGTTCAATGAATGATCAGTGCATTTTGCTCTCATTCATTCAATCATAATAAAAAACAGTGTCCTGCTTTGTCTTCTGTGCCACATTTGACAGATTTCAGATCTGAGTGGGGTTCAGGTGGTCAAACAGGGAGCGGTCCACAAGCTGCTCTTCAATGGGGTGACCAATGCCCACCAGGGTAAATACACCTTCAGAGCCAAGGGGGCCGAGAGTGAGGCTGTACTCACCATTGCAGGTCAGTGTGTGTGTGTGTGTGCTTGTTTAAATGCATGTATTCATAGCTGGGGGCAGAGCCTTCTCCCTTTCTACTGGAACAAGCTTCCTGCCATTGTCGGGGAATCAGACACTGTGTCAATATTTAAATCCACACTCAAGACCCATTTATTCAGCCTACAACCTGCTTTAACTCTCAGCTGAAATCTGTGATTCAATTACTTCTCCTGTGGACTGACCTGGTATTGCCCAGTGCTCCCATATTCACACATACAGTGTGTGTGTGTGTGTGCACATATACACACACACACACACACAGGCAAAGCTCTGGACTTGTTTCTTAGAGTGTGTGATGTACTTGTTCTGTTGCTTGCTTTTATTATTATCTTTGTTTTCATCTCTTTTTATCTTGTTCTCTTTATAGCACTTGATGATAAAAGCGCTCTATAAATAATCTTTACTTGAGTTCTCGAAGCTTGATCAACAACCTAGCTCCACATGATGTCATTCAACTTTATGTTCCTACACATCCCCTCTTATCCCAGACTATGGTTATAGCAAACTAAAACTACGACGAAAACTAAGTGTTAATTAACACTTAGTTAAAAACTGAATTAAAACAAGGCTTTGGGGAAAAATTTTAACTGAACTAAAACTATCTTGTCTACTTGTAAAAAAATAAAAATGCATGTGAAATGTTTTTCATTTTTGTCCTTTTAGTTTGTGAAGGGTAAAAAAGAGACTGAATTTTGGGCAGAGAATTTTTGGCTCTAAACGTTAATATCCCTGCCCCAGACCCTCCGGAGATTGACTCCTCTGTGCTGGACATGTTGGGTTCCCAGCCGGTGACGGTGAAGGCCGGCCAGACGGCCACCATTAAGATCCCCTTCAAAGGCAGACCCCCTCCCAAGGTGACCTGGTACAAGGACGGCCTGGAGGTTATGGAGGATGAGCGGACCAAGGTGGAGCGGACAGCTGACTGCACCACACTGGTGCTCAGCAGGTAGGGAGCAGAGAATGCTGTCATCCGTAGTTCAGTGGTTCAGCGGTTTTTATTCCCATCATATATATGATAACAGCTCAAACACCAACAAAATCTACAGTTCCATGAATGACACTCACATAGCTAGACTACTCATGTATCTAAATATCTGCACTCACTCTGCCTGTTTACCAGATGTGTAAGAGAGGACAGCGGTGCAGTTATGCTCCGTCTGAAGAGTGACTGTGGCACTGCTGTTGCCAACCTGCACCTCAATGTGATTGGTGGGTGAAAACACATCTGGCAACAAATGTTAAAAAATATGTTTCCTCAAGTCAGTTATGAAATACTTAACCCAATCCCTTTTGCTGCTTTCTCTAGACCATCCTAAGCCGCCTCAGGGGAAAGTAGAGTTCCTGGAGCGGTCGAGGAAGTGCATCAAGATGAAGTGGAAGGCTCCCCGGGACAACGGGGGCAAGCAGGTGACCAGCTTTGTGATCGAGCGGCGCGTGGCCAGCAAGAAGTCCTGGATCAGGGTGGGCGAGGTGGACAGCAGCACCACCGTCTTCAGCAATGACAAGGTGGAGGAGGGCCAGGCGTACCAGTACCGCATCCGGGCCGTCAACTCAGAGGGAATGAGTGACCCTCTGGAGACAGAGGAGGTGTTCGCCGGAGAGCCGATAGGTGAGAACTAGTGAAAATATATCAGAAGACTGTTGCCATCATCATCATCGTGATCCTACATCATCCCCCTAACATTATTATAATTTCCAGTCTTGTCAGTTCATCTCTCCAGACATCCATTGCATAAAAGAAACTTGTGAAAGTGAGGAGGTGTGTATGTTTTAGGCACCCAAAGGTGAGAGCTGTAATTATTCTCCTCCACTTCATTGTCATTATCACCATAATCACTATGGTTGTCATTCTACTGTAGCAACATTCTTACTTCTTCGTTTCTGGCATTTGGCTATGCTACTACTGTTTAAATCCGCCCACCCAGAGCCTCCAGGCATGGCGTCCCAGCCCCAGGTGTCTAACGTCACCCGGGACACCATGACAGTGACCTGGACAACCCCAGCCCAGGATGGAGGAGCCCCTATCCTGGGCTACAGTCTGGAGAGGAGGAAGAAGGGCAGCAGCATGTGGGTGCAGGTCAACAAGGAGCTGCTCACCGGTCAGACACTGGGCTATGAAATAAGCTTTTTGTTTTCATTTCCTAGCTGCTGCAGATTTGAAATAGTGTTTCACTGTACAGTTCTGTCAAATGATTCTTCCCATTCTAGGTGTAGTACTGATATGTTCACATTACTTTCACACTTTATCCTCTGGGTTCAGACATGCATGTGTAAGGATATTTTTCCATGTATGGTTGTTTTTTAATCAAATCAAATCAAATCAATTAAATTATCAATATCAATCAAATTAAGTCATGTCATGTCATGTCATGTCATGTCATGTCAAAAATGGCTATTGGGCACAGCATCCAAACTGTGTGGTAATCAGTTCTGTATTGACAGTACCTACTCCTCTGTGGTTGTATTTTTTTCTTGTATTGTATTTGTATCTGTAATACTACTTCCAGATACTAAGTATGTGGTGGATGGGCTGATGGATGATGTGGAGTATGAGTTCAGAGTGACCAGTGTGAACCGGGCTGGAGCAGGCAATCCCAGTAGCATTTCTAATGCTGTCCTGGCCAAAGACCCCATACGTGAGTCCTTCACCGCCTCCTATATAATATTATCTCAAGTATGCTCTAGAACATTTGTACCCCAATTAAAATCTCGCATATGACACCGTTAACACACGTCAGCATTAAAGAGTGATGTCCTCATTCATATTTATTTCCCCTCCTAGGAGCTCCTGGCCTGGTGAGGAACCTGTGTGTGTCCGACTCCTCCAACTCCTCCGTTTCTCTGCGCTGGAGCCCCCCAGACCAGGGAGACGATCCATCTGGCTACGTCCTGGAGGTCCGCCCCGAGGACGCCAAAGAGTGGATGAAAGCCACCAAGATCCCCATCGCAGGTACCGCCTTCACCGTGGGAGGGCTTCAGGAGCGCATGAAGTACCTCTTCCGCATCCGCGCTGTCAACGAGGGAGGGGTGGGGGAGCCCGTCGAGCTGTCCGAGGGCGTGTTGGCCATGCCCCCACCTGGTGAGATGACTGCATCTCTTCTAGTTTTCTCTATTCTATTTGATCCTGAATTAGTATTTGAAAAATGCGTCTCTGATTTCTCCCTGCACAGCGGCTCCCAGGTTCGACCTCCAGGGGAAGCTGACGAACCAGATGGTGGTCCGAGCCGGAGCGGTGCTGTGCCTTCATCTCAGCTTCAATGTAAGACCTCCATCAGCCTACCGCCAAATTTTCTAATCCCTTGCCCCCTTCCAGGGAGGACAGAGTGCAGGCTCAGCTCCAGAACAACACATCTGGATTCGGTGTTTTGTTCAAGGAAACTTCAGCAGGGCAGATGCTTGCCGCTAAGGGGCTAGAACTCAGTTTGCCCGGTTCACGGATGGTCTTCTGAACCACGAGACCAACTTCCCGCCCAAATAACTCCGACGTCCTCACCCTTTCTTCTTCCTCCTCTCTTCCCTGGCAGGGTTCCCCTCCTCCAGTGGTAACCTGGCTCAAGGATGGCATCCCCTCCCATGGAAGGGAGGTCATCACCAAGAGCAAGAATCACTCCCAGCTCCTCATCTCCTCCTCCCAGCGATCTGACTCCGGCATCTACCGCGCCCACCTGAAGAACGACTATGGAGAGGCACACTATGATGTCAGTGTCAGGGTTACAGGTAAGTGGTGAAGACACTTCTATGCTCTCTCTTTGGACAAATCACGAACAATAAGGTCACTCAGAAAATTTGATGTTTTTTCAGAACCTGATTTGATGAACCTTACAGATCCTGCAGGGACATATTTGAAGGTCTCAGTTTTTCATCTTCTCTTTACCACCCCCCTCCTCTACTCTCCTCCTTCCCCAAGACTTTCCGCGACCCCCGAAGAACCTTCGCCTGGTGGAGGAGGTTCCAGGCACGGTGACCCTGCAGTGGGATCACACCCCGGACCTGGCTGCCGACGAAGGAGCCCACTATATCATCCTCAAACGAGACACCAGTACCGCTTCCTGGTTCACCGCCGCTGAGCGCGTCTTCAGCAACAGGTACACCGTGACCGGACTGCTTCCCGGGAGGAAGTACTACTTCCGGGTGATCGCGCGGAACTCTATCGGAGACAGCGACCCCCTGGACTCCAAGGAGCCTCTGGTCATCGCCAAGGAGAAAGGTAGGCATTTGACTTCAGCGTTATGCCTTTGAAATGTATGTGAAAGGAATGTTTTTTCTCATTTTTGTGTGTGTTTGTGTGTGTGTCCGGGTCCAAGAGTGCATCAGCAGCCTCCTGTTGAAGGCGTATGCTCCACCTTCACGCCAGGTGAAGCCCTCTTTCCTCCTGCCGCTGAAGGACCACGCTGTTCGCAGGGGCCATGACTGCACCATGAGCTGCGCCTATCAGGGCATGCCGACTCCACAGGTATGGTTGCCATGGTTACTGATGTCGACAGCTGATCAGCGGTATGTAGGCGATTTGCTGATATTTTAGCATTTTGGGTGGTCGTGTGTTCATGTGCTTTTTTCAAAATAACAGTAATAATGAGACTTCCTTATAACCGTCATAATCAAACATTTCTGCACCATCTATACCACCTTATGAATACCATGATATATTGTTTGCACCTGCCCTGTACAGGCGTGCTGGTATAAGGGAGACTCGAAGATCTCAGACTCCCCTCGGTTTTGGCAGAGCACAGCTAACGGAGTGTGTACCCTCGTTATCCCCACCTGTGGAGCCAAAGACGGGGGAGAATACACACTGGTGCTGGAGAACCCACTGGGGATGGCCAAGTGCTCCTGCAAACTGGTGATCTTTGGTTAGTATTGAAGGAGGGCAGATGGGATGGATTAACGGGGTTAATACGAAGAGGTGAGGGCGGAGGTTGATGAATGGATGGGTGGAAGGAAATAAGGAAGGAGGTTGCTGACTAATGCTTTATCTGTGTGCCATCCTGTCTTCCAGATAAGGATGACAAAGGCCTTCTGGAGAGCCTGACCAACCGTGCAAACAAAGAGAAGCTCATCTTGTAAGATAATTGCATGAGCTGCTGTCTACTAGACTGCCACTACAAAAATGACAGAATATGCAGTTTAATTGGCCAAAGACCTTATGTTATGTTAGTGCTGCCATTTTCAAGAGTTTTAGTTAGAGTTAGTCAGAGTTCGTCAGATTTTGACTTGAATTCCTTTTTGATTGTCACTTGTTCAGAATAGTACTCTGTGCCTGTATTCAATTTTCTTGACTCGGGTAATACAACAAATGAACACCAGAGGTCAGACTTGCTGCCATCATTGGTATTGACATTCTGCTCCAGGAGCAGATTAATGTGTGGTGTGGTGTGTTGGAATCTCTTCTCATTATTCAGCTCACTCAGTCAGAGAGCTGGTCCTTCTCTTCTTCTCTTCTTCTTCTTCTTCTCTCTCTCTCTCTCTCTCTCTCTCTCTCTCTCTCTCTCTTCCTTTTCTTCAAGTCTCCCATTTCTAGACTAGACTCAAAGTCCACAATACATGCGATGCCATGCCACTTGCCAGGTCGACCAAGTTGAATGGAGTGTGTGTATTAAGTGATATCAAAAACAAAAATAACACACTCTTACAGTACACACCATACAGTGCCCTTCATCTACACAGACACCTTGGTCAAAGGTCAAAGGTTATTTGAGTAAAGTAGCATGCATACTGCCTAAACAAAATGTTAATGCGACTACTCACAATTTCACTTCCCTCAGGGCGTCCTGGTGGTTTAGTTTACTAAGGCTCATACCATGTCACCACAACCTCAGTTCAGATCCGGCCTTGGATCTTTGTTGCATGTCATCCTCCTCTCACTCTCCCTGTGGTTTCTGTCACATTCTACTGTGGACTATCAAATATATTTGGGTAAAAACGCCCCAAAAAAAAAAAATTAAAACAAAATCAATTAATAAATTCACCTCCCATGTAGTGCCACAGTGCATGTGAACCCTTCTTTCGGGTTAAAGAGGCCTGACAGGCTCTGGACAGGCAGTGCTTTGGAGTGTGCTGCTGCTGCTAGAAGACAGTGAGTAGCTCCGGAGCTGCCAGACAGGCTGAGAGAGGCTACGACCCGTCTCCGTCCTGACGTCACTCTGCTGGCTCACACTAACTCCATTTCTATAGAGCCACCAGTGGACTAGCAGCGTGACGCATCGGGTTGCCAGGTTCAAATCAATTAAGCACCAACAGGCACTAAACCTACGTCATTGGCACCTTCCGCTTCTTCACTGCTCAGCTGAGGCACAATGAGGTGGAAGTAGTTTGGAGTGAAAGCCTAAATGGCGTTTTTTAATGTGAAGGTGCAGGAAGGTTACCAGTTGGTATTTCACAAAAAAATAAAGGCTGCCGGGTCCAATGGGAACCAAATGCTCTGGCATTTCAGATCAATTACCCAGAATTGCATTGTGTTTGCATAAATAAACCTAACAGAGAGACAGGGTGAAGAACTCATTTATGGGTTTCCTAATACATCTGCTCATCACTTGAATGGAGGGATGTTGACAGGAAATGGTACAGCAGTGGGATTTATTCTTGTTTCTTTCTTCTTTCTTTCACCTTTCACATCTTTTTGGAGGTTTCAGCATCATTTCATGGGATTTCATCATTTCAGTGCAATGGCTGACTGCGGTCACAAAGCCTGTTTTTATAAATGCAATCACAGCGGCCCGTCGTTTTAGTAGAAGAGTGGAGTTCTTTGATGGCTGGACCTTGGCTGAGAATGAATGAGATGCATTGGGAGAGGACTGGCATGGTTCCTACAGGAGTAAACTACGTGTTTGTGTGTGTGCGTGTGTGTGTGTGTGTGTGTGTGTTTGTGCGCATGCATGGATGTTTGAGAAAAAGGGAAAGAGAAAAAAGACAGAAAGAGAGAAGAAGGTGAGGGTAAGACAGAAAGAGGAAGACAGAAATCTTTATTGGTAGGAAGCTGGATGCGTTCCCATAGGGCTAAAGGCTGCTGAAAGGAGATTTTCCACCATGGCTAGACAATGGAGTGTAATAGAGCAGTCAGTAGAACAGTGCTCTCTGTTGTCCTCCATTCATTTCTGCACTAATGGTACTCTAGCTGCTGAGGGCCAACAGCTTCTCAAGAGACACAATAACACTGATTTCTCCAGGGAAATAAACATGATAAAAAGGACTATGTACTGCTATAGTTGTCTTGGGCTGACAGGCATACATAGGTAACCTTGAGGTGGTAGGCATACATACGTTTGTTGTAAATGAGTAGGAGCAACTAATGCAATTATACCTATTAAGCAATTTAAATGTATGGTGAAAATTGCTCCTCATTGAACACTAATCAAGAACAGTTGACATTTTGAATCACTTAGATTTCAGGAGACCCACAAAGAGGACCAGAGGACACAATGGTGAAGTTGCATTGTAATTGCATTTATTTCTCCGATAGATATTCACATTCATAGCAGTTTCACTACAGGAAAGTAACAATTTCATCTCTATAGTCATGAAAGAAATAAATCACTAAAGTGAAAGTCATGGACAACAAGGTAAAGTAATGCAACACAGAATAAAAGCAAGAAAAAAAGGTTGTAAAATGATGTCAAATGATGGTGTATTGTAACAGGCCTTAAATAAAGATCAAATGTTTGTTTTTTGTGGAAAACAAAATCTGCTTTTCCCATAGTGACCATAAAAATAGGCATTTTGAGAAGCTTTTCTGAAAAAAGGATAACACTTTTAAGGAACTATACATAAAGGCTATGTAACACTTCAAAAGCAATTATTGCCATTAAAAGAAACACTAAATATGCTTATTCTCTCACGCAGTGAGGCCTGACTTTCTTGTGCTTAAACCACCAACATCAAAACAACACTGTCTTCAAACAGTCACTTCTGTTTTCTCTCTTTAAAAGAAAAAAGAAAATGAGGAGGTAAGGAAAGAGGAGCATATACTTGAAAGGATATACAGTACACAATAATCCTTTGATAGTGGCTGTTTTTTAAAGAAAGATTGTACTGACTGGCCTTACTCGGGCAATAGAAAAGTGCAGCACACAGTAGGTTAAGTATTAATGTCAGAAAAGAAAGCATTGCTCTACTTTCTTCTCATGAGCTCATACAGAGGTTGGAGGACTGCAAAGAATACTTTGGGAAATACTTATCTTTCAACTGAAAGCAAAATCATGGGGTCAGTTTGTTGCTGTGATGAAAACACCTGGGTGCAGTTTTCCACCTCTGTAGATGAATATTGAAATGGAGGATTAATTCAAACCTACTGGTCATACATAAATAATGACAAACTTTACAGCTGTATGTATGAATGTCAGCCACTGCATGGTAATGGGCATGGCACATTAACAGCAAAGGCCAAACTCAAGATCACAATAAACAACAGCAAAAAAGGTATAGAGAGAAAACTTTCAATCAAGGAAAAGTGCCAACTTATTAAGAGGAGCAAGTGAAACCACGGCCCTCTTTACAACAACAACAGCTACTGGTTCCAGCTCATCACTCAGCGTCCCGGCCTCCCACGGCCCTCTCAGGTCCCTTTGTCTGCACGCACAAAGCCCAGAACAACAGGGCTGTTGACAGGCTGAGGTAAAGTGATGCGCCTGCTGGCCTGCCATCTGTGGGGGACAGGATAGCAGCTAGCGGACTGGATGGAAAGGGAGTCTTCCCCTGTGTCATATTTCACCTCCTCACCTACTTTCAGCTAGTTTCTCCCAACAATAACCTCCTTCCTAAGTGGGAGTCCAAAAGCACACCTACTCGTACGACAGGGATCTGTCTCTTCTGAAAAACTAAAAGTTGCTTGATACACAAGAAGAAGGCTCTAATGCTAACAAGTCTAGAATTGTACAGGTTGCACTCAGTGAAATGAGTTCAATTTTCTTTTACTCTTTGAACTTTGGTTATCTGTGCCCAATAAAGAGACAAAGAGGGAGGAAAAAAAGGGAAGCAAACTGCTTAGCCTTTTACAAGCCAGCCTAAGTATGAAAAAGATAATAACTGGTGGTTGGTTGGCCAAATCTGGGATTTGAGTTTGTTTATTGTTTTGCCTACCAGGCTTCCACACATCTGTTACTCTCATAAAACCAACTTTAGTTTCCAAAGTCATGGAGATTTCCCAGAGTCTGGGTTGGCCAACAAAAATAATCTCTTTTATAAATACTTGAAAATGAAGCCTTTCTTTTGGCATGTAGCCATTAGGACATAGTAACGAAAGCTGTTTTTGTGACAAGGGACAAAGAAAGTAGTGCTTGACCAATGACCACACAACAAGGATGACTAAGACAACTCCGGAGAAGACTCATTCTCATCATTCCCTCATGCTTTCACTTGAGGCTACATACTAGGGTCGCATCTCAATCATGTTAACTGGCATCTCTCCTTTTTGCACTCTGCTAAACCCTGAATTAAGATAGTATAGCAGACTAATACACATCTCCTGAAGCTGGTTTGAGGGTGCTGGGATGCAGTCGTAGGACTACACTTTCCTCATAGTGCTGCAGTGCTGTGAGGACAAGTGGAAATATGGAACACAAGACAAATGGTCAAACAGACAGACTGACAGAACATTTCTGACTGACTAAGCAGAAATATTGTGCTGACCAGCATGCTGCCAAAGCCAAAAGGAGAATGGGGAACTGTCTGGCAAAGCAATATTCAGGAATAGACCACTTGGGCTAACTGTCCACACGTTCCCCGGTCAACCTGAGACTGTGCGGTGTTGATGTTCATCGTTTTCAAAACCTTGATGAGTGTCAACACCATGGTCTGCCTGCAGATCTGACATGGTGGCTGATGTGATGCATAAACACATTTTGATGTGTGTGTGTGCGTGTGTATGTGTATGTGTGTATATGTGTTACTGACAGATCCAGGGGTCATTGACCCAGCGGAACGAACACATAACAACGCTTCTGTTTCTTTTTCCATGCCCGTTTGTTTTCATCTCATTTACCTATCCAGGAATCACAATGTCACAGTAATCCCCTCAGCAGCTCTGCCTAAGACCAAGACACATACAGTACAGTTCAGTACAGTACAGTAATCATATTTGGGTGCGTTTTGACTGACACACAAACACAGGACAATAAACATCTGCCCAAACAACAGAATGTGTCCCTTTGCTAAACTTTTAAGCGATTAAGCAATACAAGTACTTTCCATAGCTAGTATACATTTGTAATAATGTATACTATCTAAAAAGACTTTTTTTCAGTACACTAATTGTTAGTGGTGTTATGTCCAGCAATGGAAATGCTCAGTATTAACGTGAAAGAAAACATGAATATCAATATTTGTGTGGCAATAGAAAATCCCCAGTTTGCCTCTTTTGCCAACTTAAAGAGTTAAATATCGTTATCCTTTATTGGCCACAGCTGAGCATTCAGGGGACATGATCAAACAAAGATTGTTTTGTCAAGTAAAGAGGTCACACAGTTCTGAGAAAGAGACAGGTATGAGGAATGATCTCAGAGGATTGTGAGAATACATTACAGATATCTAGTAGTAGTGTGTATGTGATGAACGTTGACTCCATACAGACTATGATGATTCACAGCATTTCTGGCCTTGAGTTGGTTTTGACTTGTCACAGGTACACACAGACGCTCGCTCAAACATAAACAAGAGACAAAGGCAGTACACACACTCTCACGCACACACTCAACACGACACGCATACATGTAGACATGTACAAGTGATGAGTTACAACTCTTAAATATTCAGTAAAAGACACTTAATTCTTAATTCTAACACAAACGTGACAAAAATGTGTCGATGGCAGAAAAAATTGAAGGGCGAGAGGAGAAAAGTGTGATAGAAGATAAGAGTAAAATATCTACCAAACTGTCAGGGATTAGCTGCAATGGATTTTACTGGATTAAAGATAATGAAGTCCCCTATGAGAAGGAATATTCGGAATAATGGGATAACTGTTCCCTTGATTTGACGAGCCAGTTCCCTTGTCTCCCTTCTTCTTTTGAGTTTGTAGCAACACTTAGAATCGGTGCACTAGAGCAATGTGTACGTATGTATGTGTCCGTGTGTATGTATGTGTGTGTATGTCTTTATCAGTGAGTGCATGGCTTCGGAGGCCCAAACACTCTTGATAAACAAAAGATTCCAGCCAATAACACAGCGCTTTAAACACAACAACACAACATGGTCCCAGGCCGATGACAGCATGGGTTTGAGTGAACTATTCCAGCAATAAGAAACCCATCAAATCTTTCCTAATACCCAAACCAGCGGGAGCCGTTAGGTGTAAGATGTGTGTGCATGTACGCATTTGCATGTGTGTGTCTCAGAAGCCGTCGGCAGGTGGAACACTGTAAAACGCCTGAAAGCACCGGCGGGAGTATCAGGTTTTCTGTACAGCACGCCGTTTCCTTTTCTAACCACATACCAGGTAACGACTCTAATGCCTACAGTGTGCTACTGCGACTGTAATGTCTACTGTGTCCTCTGTGTGACAGCAGGAGGGGGTCAATAATAATATCTCAGCAGGAAGAATCCAGTTCCCACGTTAAATAGCCTCCATCTCTCACCGAACATAAATGGGGTGTTCAAGTACTATAGCTACAATACAGTTTCTGCTCAGTAGCGGTTATGGCAGTCACACGACCTTTCCTCTCTGCGTTCCCACTTTATTGCCTAATTTCTTGCTTCAGTCTCTGTCATTCTTCCTCCATCCAAGGACATCCTAATACAAAAAGTTAATTTCATCCAGAGGGACTGGGTGTGAAGTTGTTGGGGGTGATAAACAGTGAGTGAAGGCAGTGTGGTTGTTGTGAGTGAAATGGAAGGGACTACACACAGTAAAACAGGTGTGGATATGCTCCTGACTTTGAGAATAGCACCCTTAATTCAGGGGAACACCTAGCAACAGAGAGTGAATAGCTGGACATGGGACAGTCACTTCACTAAAAACAACTCCCTTTTTAACAAGGTGACAGAGAATACAACAAAATAACCAACAAGAGTTGTGAAAGTTGTGAAAAAAAAATGGAAATTGCATTATTGGACCACGTGAAGGGGATGTGGGATGGGTCAATGTAGTGACTTGAGTCTGATAAGACTGTATGGAAAGTGGGGCAAGAGAGCACTTAATCAAACACACACACACACACACACACACACACGCACACACGCACGCACGCACGCACACTCCTTGAGGGTCCCCAGGGACATGCTCCCCTTAAATTAAAACATAACAGTAAAAAGTAAAATAATCTACACTCTATAGCAGGTTAATAGCAGTATACTTGTCTCCATAGTAACTAGGTTGTGAGACTGCCATACTAGAATCAGGAGAGGCAGGTAGGACTGTTGTCAGGGGAGGTCGTAGATAATACTACCATATCTCCATGGTAAGAAGTGTGTGAGACTACCATACTAGTAGTGGGGCTGTGGGGTCGTAGGGCGATAGCCGTGTGGGGCTGCAGTGGACCGCTCGCCATGGTAACGACGACGTGGGGGTGCCACACTGAGATGATGGCTGGGGGTTGGGGATCTGGCAGTGAGATGTGTCCATGATCACACAGGGCCGGAGGGGGAGCGGCTACCACCTTCCGAGCCTCGCGGGCCATCACCGTGGAGACCGCGGTACCTCACCACCTCTTCCTGGCCACCTCCGCGTCCTGGCACTCGACGGCGGACAGCGCGATGAGCATCTGGGCGGCGTAGTAGGTGGCCATGATGATGGCGCGCGAGTGGGGCACGGGGAAGCAGAACTTGTTGACCGCGATGGTGAGGTCAGACACCATGAAGAGCATGGCGCCCAGGCAGGCCGACAGCTTGGTCCAGGTCCACAGGTCGTTGGCCAGCTGCACGCCGGCGATGGCCCTCCAGCCCATGAAGCCGATCAGGCCGATGTAGACGGCCACCAGGTAGGTGAAGGGGCCGGACAGGTAGGGGTAGAGCAGGATGTAGCTCAGGGCAGAGACGGCGGAAATCACCAGGCCGGCACGCAGGTTGAGGGGCTTCATGCCAAAGGCAGACGAGTAGAGGATGTGGGTGATGGCAAACATCAGGAGGCCTGTGGGACACGGCATACGGATTATAAAGGCTACATGCACTCACACCAAGCAGCCTTCCTATAGATAAGAATAACAATGATGTGGCAAAAAGCCCACACCTGCAAAGTGCAGTAAAAGTAGGAAATTCAATTTCTATGAGCAAAACAATTAATTGACATTTTATGTGGTTGCTTTTTCTGTGTTCCAATAACTAAAAATGTTTTTTTCTTGACTCCTAACATGCCTCTTGACATGACTCCTCTCTCGCACAGAAGTTTGCTAGCTTGTTAGCATTTTGTAACTTCCAGATAATTAAATTATAATGATCATGCAGTTGTTTGACAATGTGAAAACATTAAGGGTAATTAACAACACCACATAAATATTTCACAGAAATTATAAGAACACAGAAAAAGCAACCACAGAAAATGTCAATTTATTGTTTTGCTCATAGAAATTCAATAGGGTTTCGCATGCCATTCTTATCTATCTGTCATATAAACTATTCTGACAATGCTAGACTGAGGGATGAAGCATGACATCTGGTAGTGATAGATGGTGCATTTAATATATACGTCACTGAGATCAGCACAAGCCAGATAAAACAAATGAGGAGAGGATAGTATGGTAGATGAGACAAAAACTTTAACTTTAAACATTAATAACTCAGAGAGTGAGGTCTATCCTCACCATGACTGAAGTAGCCCTGCTCCTGCCAGATGAGAAAGGCATCCCCCAGGGCAGAGAAGATGAGGCCAGCCAAGATCTTACGGGCGCTGGAATGGGCACCCAGGAAGCTGAAGCCGTGTGCCAGCAGAAACACCCACAGGCAGAAGATGGGCAAACATTTGATTAGGGCGCTAAACCAGGATGGGCTGGAGGTGGGCAGCCACAGGACAAAGTACACACAGGTTGCCTTGAAGAAGGGCACCAGCTTAGGGCCCTCGCTCTTCACCTGCAAAACAGATCAAATAATTAGATAGGTTTCAATTATCCATTGCTGGTTTAAACTTTTATCAAGTGATTCATCAGTGAGTCAGTAAAATTCTACAGTATCGTCATTCTGTCTTTAACTTCAATTTCCAGAACATTAAATATCTCTGAGGAAGCAAAAAACCCACAACAGTCATTTGTGTGCTTGATGTGCAATATCGCACATCTTTAATCAAGAAAGGGAACATAAACTGCAAACTTAATGTAACTCTCCTCTGATTTGGCAATGAGGTTGGGGTGTTGGGGTTTGATGAGAGACTCTGGCCTGTTCTGTGTGGTGAGCATGACTCTGCATCTGCATCAGACATGCACGTGTTCTGCGGCTGAAGCGAAACTCGGCCCACAGGAGACACAGTAAGAAGAAGTAGGGGAAAGGCAAAAAGTTCCTACGCTGTGTGTTTGACTCCTTGTAACCTCTCTCTTTTCAACTTCTTTTTTCTGTCTCTCCACATCTTGTTTTTGTTTCTCTGCTCCTCCCCAGCCCCTTGCACTTCACCTTCTTCACCGTATCTCATATTCCTTGGGAACTATCTCAGCACATGCGAGTCTCCCTTTCTCCCTCCCCACTGCGTTACCAGTCACTCATTTTCTGTCCAAATAGATGAGGCCCATTGGGGTAAAGAAAAGATGAAAACAGAACCAGAGAGAGGTTTCACAACACTTCTGGGATGATCACCTCCTATGGCTTTGAGGATCACAAGGGTTGAGGTAGAGGGGAGTCGGGTCAGTGAGGGGAGACGAAGGGAGAGGGGACCGACTGGGGTGGGAGGTAAAGGGAGGGGTGAGGAGAGAGAGGGAGTGAGGAAGCAAGTGAGGGTTCACTGGAGCTCAGGCCACTGGTGCAGAGGTGAGGAGGGTGAGAGTGAGACAGGGAGGGACGGGCACGAGGGAAGGGGTTGAGAAGACTGAGTGAGTGCTTTCACTTGACGTCCCAATAGCCGTCTGAAGCCATTTTGCATCCCTCAAACACTGTGGGGATGCAAAATGGCACAAGTGAAAGCGACGCGCAATTGAGATTGTATTGCTCACTAGGGGATAAGAAGAAAGGAAGTGGGAGGGAGTGTGAGGAAGCAGAGCTTTAAGGGGAGGAAGAGTGAGATAAGGATTACCACCATTCAGTTGACAGTTGAATTTAGGAGGGGACAGAGGGGAGAGAGGACAAGTGGGAGGGAGAGGAGGTGAGAGAGAATGCGGGGTCACTCTAGTTCATATAGTTTATGCCCCTGGAGGAGGAGGGAAGGAAGGGGAGGCCCCTGATTGCACAACTGCTCAATAAAATAGCAGGCCAAGTTACAGTGCAGGATCAGGCACAAGGTTTCAGTGACCTCTACCCTGCCCCGGCCTCCCTTACCAAACTGCAGGAAAGATTATTTGATTTTATACACACATACATACACACACATACAGACAGTCTATTAATCTCCAAGCAGATACAGCATCACCTAATGGTCCAGTGGCCAGATGGGCTTTACTGTTACCATATACACGCCCTCTTTCCTCCATACCCAGTTTGTGTGTGTGTGTGTGTGTGTGTGTGTGTGTGTCTCATTCTCTCATTATTGTGCTTGCCGTAGGCAAAGCACAATACTATTATCTCACATACTTATTATTATTTTTCCACAAAACTTGTGCGCGCTACTCCTCCTACAGTTTTTACACTACATAGACATATGAGAAATCAAAACGTGCGGCTTATTGAGGGGAAGTGTGCTATTACTTACAACGAAGAGATTCGTTGTGGGTTTTTTGAGATATTCGCGATTAAGTGTGATTTTTTGGCCCATTGACTTGAATGGGATTTTGCATTAATCAGCTGTAGCGCAGAAACCGTGAGAGCTAAAGTTCCCAAACTTGGTGGATAGGTTCAAACTGTCCCCTTCTACTCTGGTCTAAAAAATTACACCGATTGACCTGATGGTGGCGCTATAACAGCCCTCTTTACGTTTTGGTCCATAACTTTTGAACCGTAGTGTGTAGAATCTAAATTCTTTTTTTCCCTGGATTCCTTGGGTCACTACGCATCTACCCATATAGGCCACGCCCATTTGTGCCTGAAAGATTTTCCCGCAATTTTGAATTTTGTCCAAAACAGTTTTTTCGTTACTGTTCGTACAAATTTTGTCCAATCTTCACTAAATTTGGCACACAGCATGTCTGGATCGTCCTGCACAAATGTGCTGATTTGTTTTTTGATATCCCGTACCGTTTTGATGTTATGGGCTTCCAAATTTTGATGACATGTTGTGGGCGGGGCCTATGATTTCGTGTCATTCCGCCAATAGGGGGCGCTACAGCGACCTATTAAGTTTTAAATGATCGTAACTCGGTGACCGTAAATGCTGGAAACACAATTCTTTTTTCCCTTGGATTGTCTTTGTTCCCTAGTAACCTAGCAGCCACTAGTGACACCCTAGCAACCACCTAGCAACACCCTAGCGATCACCTAGAAACACCGTAGAGACCACTGGCGAAACCATACCCGCGATTTAGCGGCACTCTAGCAAAGGCCGGTTCAAAGTGACTGTTGCGTGGACGGCAAGCACAATTAAATTTTCTTTAGAAAATGTAGCCTTTTCTAGTTGACCTTCTGATGCTTGAGCTGCCTAACCAAAGGGGCTTAAAAGGACAATTTTGCCACAAAGCCATAGCTTTGCTGCCAAAAGTCTCCTTAAAGCCCAATGTCTACTTTAGCATGTCCATTCACTTTGACAAGCTTGAGATAAGTATCAAACCAAGCTGGTTTAGCTAGGCAGACTTTACTGAGGAAAGAAGCTTCTGCTTACTTCCCTGTTCGTTAAAGATGATATCAGTCTCTTCCAGATGTGAGTAGCATGAGAGGCATTTTGCCAGTGAGGCAAAACTACAACTAGGTCTATAATGTGCGCTAGTGCACTCTTCTCTCCATTATGTGCTTTGACTGCTTTTATAAGACAAATGGAGACATAAATAAAGATTAAAAAGAATCTTATGGCATAAATGTGTATGTGCATGTGTGTGTGTGTGTGTGTGTGTGTGTGTGTGTGTATACATGGGAGTCTATCCATCCTATTAATGCCAAGTGGGTGCCAAGCGGAGGAGGCAGAGATAGTGGTTGCTGGCTCTGGCAGCACTCCCGGACTAGCCAATATCATAACTCTGTTTATCAGGCCACTGGTGGCTACTTAGGCACGGGACACAAGAAAACACATACTGACATATTTATACAGTGCTGTCAAGGATGGGTCCAAGCATCGTCATTACACAGGCTAGAGCTTATACCAATTTAATTCTAAAATGCAGCGAAAAAATACTTTTCCTGAGATCTGTAGGCCTAGGCCAAATACCTAGAAATTATCTGAGATCGCAAATGGCTTGATTGTTAATAGTGGGAAAAAATTATCAAAAGATATGCGGATGTTCAGGTTCTGGACGGAGGGGGCGCTGGGGAATATGGATTCTAGGAAGGTGGGAGGAAGTTAATGGCTCCCATAGCCTGCCGTCCTATTCATGCTGCGCTTGAGAAATAGCCTTTAATGTTATTGTTCAGCTGAAGTTTCCCTCCGTTGTTTCTCATGTAAACATATCTACACAATGAGAACAGCGGCTCAATGGGAGAGAGAGGGAGAAAGTTACACGTAGCATAAGTTATGACCAACCCCAATCCCAACCATTTCACATCTTCCACGTGGAGTTTCTCATTACTTTATCACAGATGTTAAAAGGCAGAAGTAGCGTTAAACTTGACTGAATGCTGCAGCAATGTTTAAACCAAAAATACGCCAATGCCATATGTCTCAGCTTAGTTAAAGCCTCAATAAAAGGGTTTACCTTGGGTGTCTTGGACTTTAATCTAAATGATATGGATAATGCCTGCTGACAGAATATTCCTGTTTTTGTATCTCTCCTACCATCACGCCTGTATTATCTCAGCGTAATTGTTCTCCTCTCATAGATGGCTCTCTATCCAATTAAGCTCAAACCTGATACCATCAAATTGTTCCATCAAGCAGGCCTAATTGCCCTGAAATCCTAGATTTCATATACTGGCATACAGTACATGTACTGGTTTTTATTTCTCTCAGACTCAGCCTAGTTCTGTCGTTCCATGTCTTGTAGCTGAATGAGAATGTCGGTATGTTGCGGCATGGTATCGTCGCAGCTGAAACCGACTCCGCTCACATTGATTGAGGCGTCGGTTTGTCTGAGGGACACTGAAGGAGACATTAACGATGGCTATGAGCCGTGTGTGACAGGCAGACGCTGCCGGCACAGAAGAACAGAACATACTCCCTCATTTGGGAGGCAAATGAAATGAACCAGTGGGTGATCAACCTATGACCGCATTACAAGTAACGGCTGTTTGCAAAAGCACCGTGGAGCACACAGTTGACTGGTTGTAAAACAGCTTCTTCTGTTCCCGGTTAAAGTATATGGTTAATGATTGATTGGATTTTGCATGGTCACTAACCAGCAATTGTTTTTCTACTGGTGGAATGAAAAACAGGATGGAATGACTCCTTTTTCTGAATTATTCGCTTACTTAAAATCAAAGAAACCAGGGTACCATCAAGGGTATAAATTATTCTCTGTTGCTTTGAAGGACAGAGATGCACTGCTTCTTTAACTGTGTTAAGATACAACCCAATATAAACTTATGACCAAGCAAATGGAGAAGAACCACTTCACAGTGTTAGCTATCACCCACCATTTTGGAAAACAACACCACATAACAGGTGATGAATATCTAGGGTTGCAAAATTCTGGGAATTTTCAAAGTTGGAAACTTTCCATGGGAATTAACGGGAATTTATGGGAATTAACAGGAATTTATGGGTATAAACGGGAATAAACCAGGAATTTACTAAATTGAAGGTATGCTCTTAATAGGGAACTTAAATATAGTTGGGGAAAATATATTTTAGCATAATCCTGACTAAAACAACCAGATATCATGCAAGTACAGTTGAATATCTATGCTATTCCTCAATCACATGCACATAGCACACTGCTTACTGCAGGGCTATTGAGACCACGCCCCCTACATGCAACTCAACATTCATGTTTTTGTTCTTCAATGAAAGAATTGATTGTTCAATAAAATATTTAACACTTGATAAAGTTCTACTTACAAATAAATCTGTTTGTATTATTTTGGATGGATGTCTGCTTATAACAAAACAAATATTTATGCTTGGATATGATACCTTTCCATTAAATTACCCTCAATTCCCAGTTAATTCCCATAAATTCCCATTAATTCCCATAATTCCCATGGAAAGTTTCCAATTTGGAATATTTCCAAAATTCCCCAGCTTAACTTCCCATGGAAATTTACCGGAAACTTTCCCGAAATTTACCGGAAATTTTCCACCCCTTTGCAACCCTATGAATATCCTGTATTGCTTACAGCTCTGTACACCTTTGTAATAGGCCAAACTATCAGCAACTTATTTGAGATGGGACCCAGCTTGGAGCTGCATTCCAGGAAGGAATAAACAGTAATGGAAACACTAATGGTTTCACGCCAACCAGGAGCAAACAAAAGCACTGCATGCTTGATCCAATAACACCCAGCCATGACGACATCTCCTCTAGTATTCTGGGTAATATGGTAACCGAGCGTCTGAAACATGACACATGTAAGCACATAAGCATGAGCAGTCTCATCTACTCAGTTTGGCAAAGGGGCACAACAGGGATATAAACATGGCCCTGGCAGGCGTAACTGGCATGCGAGTCATATGACAATGTTATGTGAATATAGTATAACACCATTTCTCACTGTCCTACAGCTGCCGTGTCTCCAAGGATAACTTAGGGTGAGCCAAGGACAAGCAGTACAGTACAACAAACGCAGGGGTTCCTCCACATAAAGGAGTCCAGTTGAATCAATATAATTTCATCTCAACTGGACTGAACTCACGTTGCCGTACAGTTTAAAGTTTTAAAAGGTGAGGGATACCGCATGAAGTAAAAATATTTTGACTCAGAGCAAATAACAGTGGTCATAGGCCGCTCTACCATTCCATCAAAAAGCCAGCAGGAAAGTGAAATTCCCTCTGTATCTGTGGGTTACAGCAGGCCCCTAACAGCAGGTTCACAGTCGGTAGCAGTTCTGGACACACTGCGGTCTGAGACTGCGGTGTGTGCTCTAGGTGGAGGGACAGAAGATGAGAACATTCATTTGCAAAACAAACAGATTGACTCTTCATCAAGTGACACGGTGTGGCACACTGTTTATCAGATAATTTAACCCAAAACCTAGTCTAAAGTTAAGCCTGAAAAAAACCTGAATACGGTTATAGGCCGATACATTTTCACCTTAACCTACCGTAATAACAACATTGAGTTGGCATCTAATCTCTTATAAAATATATTCAGCTACTGAGCAGGGATGGAGGGTAAACCAACTCATTTAAGGTGGGTTCTCATCTTTTCATTTGCAGAATAGGGTTTACCTTCCTTTTTAGGCTGATCTATGATACTTTATGATACTGTCAGACCGTTGAGATTCGGGTATTTTAAAAGGGAAATGGACAGATACATTGATTTTTGTTCATAATGGTGGTGTGATGCCTTTTGACGATAACAGAGCAGCGGTCATACTTTACCCATCTGTTTATTTACCACTACATCACTGCTACTGAGGGTGACAAGACAGCAGACAATGAATGTGTCCTCATTGCCCAACAGTTTATGGTCTCTAATGGGACGTTCCTCTATTCCATTCCATCCCATTCATGCCCATACTGGGGCCTGGACCTCGTAGAAGTTACTCTCTTATGAAACCCCAAGAGCTGCACAGCATAGTCAGTAACCAAGGCAACCTGTCTGGAAAACATTCCTCTATGCAAGCTCCTCTCACAGCAATCACATCGGCTAGACTTCAGATTATACAGGCCAAGTTACACCACACCATCCATCACCCCACTTGTAAAAAGGGTACAATTTCATAGCAGCACTGTCAAAGTAAGAGGATGCTGGGGCAGGTTAAATTATTTACTTGTCACATTCACCAAAATTGGTCTTTCAGAGGGGCTTGGGTCAAGCAGCTGACTGCCATAAAACACTGCAGCCTATGTAAAGCACAGCTACAGCAAAAGAGATGGAAAGAAAGCCAGCCACAGCAGGACACCGCTCGGCGCATGCGTTACTGGAGGGTACAGGAAAGAAAAAAAAGACAAAAAGGTCGTCACATGACAGGTTTTTCTTTTTGTCAGGGGCTGCTTTTGGAAATTAGTGGAAACGTCCTGCCAGCTATGGAGTATAGAGAAGGAAGAATACGATTTGCTATTGTTGCAGTATGCGAACATGTCAAGTGAACGTCTATGATAACAATAAAAGTTCCTGTTTTTGTGTCCCCAAGATAGGCTACATTTGCATAGTGCCAAATAACAAAGCAACACGCTGAGAAAAGCGTGGGTGTCCAAGGACATTTGTCTGCAGCTTTTCAAATTATCAAACAGACGTGCCTATTCATTTAAAAATAGGTCTGTAACAGCAATTCAATTCCCCCTAAAGAGCATGCACTGTTCTCGAAGACACTAAAAACACAGTATGCTAAGCTAAGAACAGAAAGAGACATAAAGCCTCAAACGCTGAAGCGAATAACTTGTGTAACGTTACTATGTTGATAAGGACAGTCACCGACACAAACACTAAAGATGGATTATCTGTCTACCTTCGGAAGCGCACCGTTTCATTACAATGCCATTGTTGTTATTTTTGTTGAGTGTGTGGAAAACGTCAAAGCGGGCACGGAACAGATACTCACCACTGTTACCGGAGAAACCATTTTCTCATTCGGTCCGCCAAGCCGTGGCTGAAAAGGTTTGATACCTCAATCCGGTAAAAAGCTTTCCTGTTTGCACTGTATCTGCCTGTGAGATGCCGATTGTTTTTGTCCTCTCTCCGGCGGGCGGTCCGACGTCAAGTGGGAGGTGAAAGGCCAACCGTAACGTGGGCGTGGCTTCGCCGTCTGACCAATAAGCGCAGGAATTGTTCGTCGAGGTGGGCGGGGACCGACGTCGGGAACGCCCGGATAGGAGGAGTCAGCCTGCTGTTTACATATTGGAGCAGATGGCCTTTATTTACATTTTGGGGAAAAGGATCTACTTGGTTACATTTGTATCGAGACAATTTTCAGCTGTGCCCATTGAGTCCTGCATCAGTGGCTCAGATCAGACCCCTAAATAGATAGACATCACCCTCACCTCCCAAAACATCCCTATAATACTAGAGATTATAGGAATGGTACTCAAAAGGGAATTTATAGTGACCTTAAAAGAGTTTGTGGTATTTTTGTTTATATCCTATGGTATCACAATAATATTCCTATAATATTTCTATGTTATATCATTTAGTTTAGCTGTGGAATTTATTTAGCATCCTCCTGAAATTTACTGTAAGATTATAGTTTTTCTTTTTACTATTTTGTCTGATGGACCTCCATTTGAGATTATTTCTGTTGTTATTGTGATTGGTGATTTGGTAGAGAACTGGGCAGCTGTTTGTACTGTAGATGCGTGTGTGTAGGGGGGCAACAATGGGGAGAGTGAAAGCTCTGATCAAAACAGACATTTCAATATCAATCTCTCACTGTCCTAACTTCAAATGAATGAACTAGGCTAATAGTGAAGTTAACTATTCCTATGACCTATTCCTTATGACCCCCTGGACCCCTAAAAACTGCTCGGACCCCACTTTGGAAGCCCCAGCCTTGAATTGAAGGAAGCGCCACAGCTGCAGCTTTTTCTTCCCTCGGATTACTACACATACAACAGATATCACATGTGGACAAAATGAAAAAATGATCAAGTTCAATTGATGTTGAATTAATAAAAAAAGTAATAAAACTGAAGTGACATGGCACTTCATTTCTGTACTTCTCAAAATGTAATCCTCCTTTATAGCCACAATTGTAGCGACATCTTGTGGTGAACAAATGGCAAAATGTATTAATTTTTGACGGATATTGCGTAGGAAGCCGGGGCTGCAGGGGTTTAGCACGAAGATGCAGGTAAAACCCGGAATGAGTTGAAATAAACGGAATGGGTTCAGATTAAACTGCTGTGCCAAAGTAAACCAATAGTCATTAAAGCACTTCTACAATTGAAACATGTCTAGCACGTTTTTTTTTGCCAGTTTTAGCATATTTAGACTACTACACAGCAGGCATACTTTGCATTATCGACCATTTAAGCATATACCATACTCATTCATATGTTTGAATCTAGTTTGAATGTGTTTCTCCTCCAAAACAGCCACTTGCTACCATTAATTGCCTTACTGTACGAAAAGCATCTTGCAGAAACTTGAAATTTGCTTGAGATCGGTAATCCTTCAGTGAAGATCCTGCCCCGGGTTTACTTTTGTCAGTTACTTTGCGTGATAGCCTAATTTAGTTAAAACCGCACATTGATTTGAAAAGGCTCTAGGTCTTCTGGTGCGTTCACGTGCTGAAGGGAAGCTCCGACGTCCGGGACTGCAGCCAGTATTTACCGGTAATTACCACTTTGTTGGCGCATTCATATGCGCTCTACTGGTAATTACGATTAGACAGGATTACTGAAATTGGAACGGTAGTGCCTTACTTTACTCCGTTTCCGTTACAGGAAAAAGTAATGTCATTACGCCCAACACTAGTTGGCACATTTGGATTGGAATCTTTCAATAATTGGAATAAGGTTATATAATGCCTTTTAGTCATTTGTATTAAAGATCAAAGAATTGTGCAACAGAGGACAGAGGCAGGAGGCTGGTGTGAGAGATCTTAGCAATACAGCGGAGGAGGTAAAAATATAAGACAATGCAAGTTAATTGTACACAAGAAAGACTTACATATGATCTGAGAAAAACAAAACAAAACAAAACAAAACAAAAATCAGTTGAAATAAAAGAAAGCTAAAAACAGGAGATTTGGTCCAAGGGTTTTGTTTGTTTGTGTGTGTGTGTGTGTGTGTGTGAGAGAGAGAGAGAGAGAGAGAGAGGGAGAGAGAGAGAGAGAGAGAGAGAGAGAGAGCATGAATGTGCAGATGAAAAACTTTACAAATTTTACCTGTGTACTCTTATTAATGTAAGATTTTAGAATCTTGTGAGCCGATGCCTTTTGTTTTTCTACAGATAGCCATAAGGCCATAAGGACAAGTTTGTTCATTGAGTAGGCCTACAGTCTATGTTATCTGATTATTTGCCAGCATAGGGGGGCTCCCAATAATGTTCTTTAGGGCCCTCAAAACTCAAGACTCGCCACTGGCCACTCTACTCAACACTGAGTTTATAGCGACCTTATTGAACTTCATGGTATTTTTATTTTTATGTATTTATTTATTTTTTAATCTCTAACGGTATTTCTAAAATATAATATTTCTATAACACTGTAGAGACTAATACTGCGTCTGTCCAGAAAATATAAGAATTTATTTACGTTTATTTTGGGTGGCGCTCCCTTTTGCCAGAGATTAGAGGGCGCAATACGGACTTCACTCCGCTGGATGGTTCAGACCTGGTTCAGACAACACTGTACTTATAAGATCAAAGTTAAATCCACCCCCCATTCATGATCAAGATACTACCTTCCAGCCTACGGAAACCGTCGTCCGCTAGACCGGAACAGCATCTCGCACATGCGTACAAATGTATAAAACGGGATCAAATAGCATAGCAGCTAGCTAATGCCTACAACAGCTTCACAAGAATCTTCATAAATATCCATTACTGACATCGACAGATGTAAGGCCTAATACTTCCATGATATCACTACACTGGTCATGCACAAAACAGGAGTACCAGTTATTCATTTTTGTTTGCTAATTTAAAAATGTATAGGTCTCACAATGTCATCAGGAAATTACTAATAAATTAAACCGTTTGGTGCTTGGTTAAATTAAATCAATCTAATACAGAAAAAAAGACATTGGACTGGATTTGAGGCACTATCGCTGACTCGTTTGCCAAATGGCAAAGACGGAAGTACGCAGAAGTGAGTCATCTCACTTCACGTGGATAGTCTCTGGGTGCCTTTAATTTTTCAGTCTTTCTCGCTGTTAACGTTAGTCATTATAATTGCCAGTTTGTTTTGGCTTTGTTTGTCTTTCAGTAGGCATCAACTAGATAGTTATTTTGAGGGGTCTGGTCTTAGTTTGGTGTTGTATATTATTAACAGTGCCAGTTTGTCTCTCGGGCTGAGTCTTGTCCGCTGGCTGGCAAGCGTTAGCTTAGCTAACGTTAGCTTACTTGGTAGCTTTAACGTTAGCTGACACTAGCTAACGAGTTCTTACTTTGCTTGTAGAAAGCAAGCTATATGTTTTTGGCTGATAACAGCTCACGAACTTAGCTAGCTCATCTGTGACTTTTTCCTCTCATGGGCTATGTTTGAAGGGGTTTCTTTGTATCTAACGTTAACGATAAACCCATAGCTACGCTCTTAGTCAGCTAACGTTAACTTCAGCACTCTTGGCTGAGTTTTGTTCGATCGAAACGGACACCACCTGCTGCCAAAATGATGGACTTCGACAATATCTTGTCCATTGCCTCCCAAAACCAGGGCGTCAGCAGTATACAGGTGAGTTAAAGTCTTTTCACCGGCTGACATGTTAACGCTATCTAAATTTGGCAAGATGGGGATTCGTGGACATCGTTGTGAGCACACGAATGCCAGCTCATCTGTCAGAGCGGATCTAGCTAGCTGCTAACCTGTCCCTGCATTATCCCCTTAGCTAGGCTTTGAAAACCTCTCATAATAACTTGTGTCTGCATTTCAAACAATAGCAGGATTGTGGAACAAACTTTACTTTATCAACGGTAACTTCGGAGTTTTTTAATTAACTTTTGCCTACACCTGAGCTATTATTTGATCCTCTGTTGTCATCAAGGCCTTTATGAACTGTGGATAGTCAAGGGAACTGGGTAAGTGCTCCTCATTCAACAAGCACTGTGTCACTTACTTCCCTTATCTTGCCTCTCTCAGACGAAGAGATACAGCTTACAAACTGGACCACCCAAAAAGGACCCGAGGGTCAAAGGTGTGAATTCTTCGGCTGTGCAGGCGTTTCTAAAGAAGAAAGCATTGGAGAACAGACAGAAAGGTAACAGTGACAAAATTACAGTTTATGCAAATCATTCATTAATGATGCATATACTGTACAAAACACCAAAGGAATGTTTGAGTTATTGTGATTTTAATCAATCTAACTGGGTGTTTTCTGCAGAAATGCAAATGAGGAAACAGAAGGACGAACTTACAGCCAAGAGGGTTGAGTTGAAGTCGGACCGTAAGGCACGTGCAATGGCTTCCAGAACTAAGGACAATTTCAGAGGCTACAATGGCATTCCAGTAGTACAAGAAGAACCTAAGAAGAGGAGATCGAAAGGAGAGAAGGTAGACGAAAAATCTAGGTATGACTCATTTGACCCAGAGGATGATGAGGACAATTATGAGTATGAACAGACAGATTCCGAGCCGGAACCGGAGCCAGAGCCACTGAGACCGGGAAAAAGCATAAGTATTAGTGGGAGCAGTAGTAGCAAGTCTTCTATCAAAAAACCTGGTGGGCCACCCAAGCCCGCTCCACCACCCCTGAACTTTGCAGACTTACTCAAGTTGGCAGAGAAGAAGCAGTTTGAGCCAGTCGAGCTAAAAGCCAAGCCAGTGAAGAACGAAGAAAGACTCCGCACAGCTGACGAGATAAGGGAATTGGAGCTGGAGCGCAAGGCCAAGAGACTGGACAAAGGGAGAGACTCAAGGCCAGAGAGAGAGAGAGACAGCAAGGCCCAATCTAGCTCTAGCTCATTCAGAAAAAGCACTGTAGAGAAGGAACAGAAGAATGGGAAACCACAAAAAAACTCCTCAGAAAAGCCCAGTCTGCCTAGTGGGTCAGGAAAGAAGTCAAAGCCAACATTGCCAAGTGATAAAGGCCACAGTTCTTCTAAGCTCTCTGTTAGTGACAGAGAAAGAGATAGACCCAAGACCTCTCATAGTGATCGAGACAGACCCAGGACAGGCATGTCTAGTTCTTCAGGTGCCTTAAGCAGTAAAGTCCCTTCTAAAGGGGTGTCCTCTCAGGTTCCAGCCAAGCAAGTGGCTCCCAGGCCCTCATCTGGCCACAAATCCAGCACCACAAGTGACCTTAGCTCCAAGAAGGGGAACTCATCATTACTTCAAGGAAGACCCGGAGGTATGTCTGGGGCAAGGCCTCCTAGCACGTCTGCAACAGGCCAAAAATGTCAGCAGGGGAGCTCCAGACAGCCCAGGCCCATGGGCAGCTCACTGAAGGGAGGACCTACAGTTGGAGGCCACAAACCTGTAAAGGGAGAACCACTAAGGCCTGGAAGAAACTCCATAGTGAAATCAGGTAGTAATGGACAGATGAGACCTTCATCAAGTGGCCCACCCAAACCAGGGAGCCAACCTCAGGCAAGGCCCGGGGGTTCATTCCAGGCAAAAGCTGGTGGTGTCCCACAGGCCAGGCCTGGTGGGAGCGGTCTCCCAGGTCGCTCTGGAGGTGGAGGAGTCCGGCCCCCAGGGAGCGGACCTGCTCGACCTGGGAATGGGGGACCAATACCTGGACGGCCAGGCGGCAGCGTTGGCTCGGGACCCGGGAGACCCAAGTGCACTGTGGTATCCGAGACCATCTCATCCAAGAACTTTGGGGGACCCAGACCAGGAGTCCCTCCCCGACCAGGCATGCCACAGAGACCTGGGATGGCTCCCAGACCAGGAATGCCACCCAGACCAGGAATGCCACCCAGACCTGGAATGCCACCCAGACCTATGATGAGACCGCCAGGTACGAACGAGAGAGAGAATAATTATATTACTAAGAAACTAAATATGAAACTAGGATGTGGACCTTGAGTACAAATTGCAATAATAATAATCTTTATGTATGTAGCACTTTCCAAAACAAAGTTTTTGAAGTGCTTAAAAATCAAAGACAAATTGCATAGAGCAATAAAACAGAAAGAACAATGAGGTAAAGCAATAAAAAATATAGAAAATAAATAGTCCCAGCCACAGGGATAAGCAAATAATAGGCAAGGCAACAAGGATACAAATTAGCAAAAGCCAAAGATTTAAAAAGGTCTTATGATAAAAGTAAGGCCTTACAAGTTGGTATTTGACTGAAGCTCTTATCCAGAGCGGCTTACAATAAATGTGCAGATTCAGTGTCTTGCTGAAGGAGACTTTGACAGGACACATGGTGGTTGCGTGGACTGAGCCTGCAACCTTTCCTTTAGGGGATGGTCTCTAATCAGTAGGCCAGTCACTTCATATTATCACTTCATATTATCATTATGGTATACTCTACATCCTACAAATTATTCTTTATCGTCGCTGAGTAACAAAACAAAGATGACTGAATGTGGACTGCATTTTATGTGATTTGAGATGTGAGATGTCATGGTAGTCAGTGAGTCGACAGCTCTACTTGAAGATGTTAAGCAACAGTCTGTATTTTGTGTGGCTAACAGCTGTTGGCATTTTGCAAGTAGCCCGAAACAACCGTGCCAGTAACACGGGGCAGAGGGTTTGTTTGCCAGACCGAATGAAGTGTGTCAGCAACACTCTGCAGCCTTTGTAATCGCTCTTGGTTCAGTTCCATGTTGGAGGGGGAACAAGTTTTACGTTCAGATAAACAAAATGTAATTTCGGTGTCATTAACCTTCTAGTATTAAATAGACTTATTTTGTGTAAATTGTGTGATGCGATTCAGGCGGTAATTCTCAACACTGGCTTGCTGGCTGAACCATTCATATTTCCTAATTCCCTAAACAAAACTTAACCTCCTCTTCATGATACATGTTCATATTGGCATTAAAAAAATCACATGTGGACTAAAGGGCAAAGGCTTGCTCAGCATATTAAATAGTCCATCTCCAAAGTTAATTCCTGTATTTGTCGTCCAGGTACAATGCTACCGCCAATCACCTCGGCATACAAGAGGAAATATG
Organism: Centroberyx affinis; assembly: GCF_046629955.1. NCBI lineage: Eukaryota > Metazoa > Chordata > Actinopteri > Beryciformes > Berycidae > Centroberyx > Centroberyx affinis. Next base: position 36,038 of record NW_027282324.1, on the reverse strand, counting down.
AGGATGAGGAGGAGTACGACTCAGAGATGGATGATTTCATTGATGACGGAGGGGACGAGCAAGATGACATCTCCAGACACATCAAGGAAATCTTCGGCTATGATCGGTCCAAGTAAGGGGTTTGCCGCCATATATTCTAGTCGCATTTAATTCACACAAGAGTCATCTTATTTCAGTGTATTGTAAACTGACCTCAATTCACATGAAAATAATAAGGTGTTTATGCTCTTTACCTCAGATACAAGGAAGAGAGTGACTATGCATTAAAATTCATGGAGAGCAGCTGGAAAGACCTCCAGAAAGAAGAAGCCAGGAGGTAAGATTACCATTCACTATATGTCTGAGAATTCAGTAATTAAGTGTTGAATTGTCCTTTTTTTTGTTTTTTATAAAACATCTTTCCATTTCCCAAACATACACCTACAGTATGAACTATAGCCCAAGACCTCCTTGAGTTTAGAGTTTCGACACTGTTTTTAGGGACAAAAATGATGGAATTAGAATTATACGCACACTACAAACACTGTGGTGGGGACTTTCACAGCACAGTGCCCACAGATTTGTCTATTTAGATTGGTTTTCACTGCTATACCTGATTCATTTTATATTGGAGGTTGGTAAAATCACTATAATTTAGGCTCATACAAATTAACCCTCCCCTCCCAATGCCGTTTGTGTGATTGTAATTTCTGCTAATTGATTCTGCATATGTAATTGGGAAGATGAAACACAAACATAAGTGAAAAACCATTCACATCATTTCAAGTCAAAATTACAAGGTCAAACTTTGTCACATGTAGAATTGCTTCTGCGTATTTCATGACCCGCCTTTTTGCCTTTGGAATGACAGTGTATCAAAAGTGAAATGGGCCTTGACCGTCATCTCATGTTGTGTCTCTCTATGTGTTTGTGCTCTTTTCTGTGTCCCTGTGCTCTGCTGCGTCAGCCTGAGACTGGCTGTGCAAGAAGATCTGGAGGAGGAGAGACGAGACGAAGAGGAGCTGAAACAGAAGACTGCCAAGAGGAAAAAATGAAGTGAACCCCGTTTACATTTGAATTTAGAAATGGGGTTCCCTTGCTGACGTATGCAGGCCAGTCACTGTGTCCACCTCGTCTTGCATCTTTTGTTTTGTTCCTGCTTCTCTCCGTACTTGCTTGGGTAACAAGGAGGATGAGCGACACGTGACATTGGAGGAAGAGGAAATGAAAAGGAAAAACTACAGTGACAGCAAAATGGAAAAAATCAAATGACATCACGCACACAAACGATCCTACAGAAGAACATGTAGGATACAGTTAACAGTTCTCAGTTTTGCCCTGTTACGCTATTTATTTCCCCCCGCCATTTAAGGTTTGCACTATCAACAACACTTTTTCTAAAAAATTAAAATTAAAAAAAAGCTGAGGTGCAAACAGAAATGTAAATATGCCACAGTGTGATTTTTAGACTGTAACAGCCACAATGTGAAATGTTGATGACATGCTATTTTTTGAGCAGAAATCAGTGCATTATTGCATATTCTTCAAGTACAAATACTCTTAAGTTTTGATTGTAAATTTATTTAATTATGGAGAAGACATTAGCGCTTGATGTGTTGTGTTTTTCTCTTTAAAATTGTTTGACAAATGATTGGCTAATGGCTTTTATTTGCTTGTTATGGATTATTTTTACATTTGTTTTCTCTGAGTATGCCAATCTTGTGGGAAATTGTGAGTACAAGGAACTGGAAAGTACAGAAACTATATTCTACAATTTTACACTTGTAGAGAACAGTGACTTTGATTCATGATGAGCCATAAACTGTGGAGTATATTGTTTACTTTGACCCTTAGTGACTATGTGTAACTGTTTTTGTCGCACATAGCCTCTAATAATCCTCAAAATAATACTGTTTGAGTTTAATATTGATGTGTTGCGTGGTCTGTATTCCCCCTCGACTTGCCGTAGCTGGTGTTTCCAGTGGGCGGGGCCTGTCATCTGTCCACACAACCTCCTTGGTCCACACCCCCTTACTTTACAAAGTTTGCGGAAGTTTGTGCCGTTTATGAAATCATCTGTCAAGAGGACAGTCAGAAATTACACAAGTGTCGTAGCGCTACTTCAATAGATGGACCTCAGCTCGGAGAAAATACAGCGGATCCTCTCAAAGGTTTGTTATTTAAGGGCCGACTTTGGAAACTGAGATTTACTACTACCGATTTATGCCGGCTAGCATAGCAGGCTAGTCCATGTTAGTGTCAATCTTCACCAACTGGCTCAACCAGCTCTGTTCAGGACGCTTTGCTTACTTAGCCTGTCCTGGAGAAACTTGAAAAACATGATAACATGCTACACCAAAGGTCGAAGATAAAACGTAGTGGTTAGCTTAGTTTTCAAACCTAATTCAGTAATTGTAAGTCATGACATTGAGTTAAAAGTTACGAATATAGCGACTGTACAAAATCATTGCCTTGGGCCGTGTGCTTCTTTCGTACGGTGCTGAAAAAAAATTCTAAAGAATATCCGTAGAAAGCTAATGAGTTACCTCTGCTACCCCATCCCTCAACTACTGCCAAGTTTAGCAGCTCACTGTGTGAACACGTGACTGTACAGTATGTGAGGCAGGGTACTGCAGAAAAAAAAATCCCTCCACAGATTGACAGTATTCATGAATTGGGCCTTCATTCATCTCAACAGTCACAGATGAGTCTTCTTCCCTCTTTGCTGGATTTAGAGAGCCTTGGACATTGTGCGTTCAGCTCAGTTTTAGAGCTAATATCTCAGTTTTCTACAGATTTGTATTCCTGTTCCCAATTAGCACCTATATAATCTAAGGACTTCACTACTTTTTCTTAATCCACAATAGCACCAGCTGTTACTTCTGTCTGAGTCTTATTTACCTCTTTTATGATATCAGTACAAATTCCACGATGTTGCTGTTGAAGAGCTGCAGAAAATCCATCGCATCTACCCTGGGGTGAAACCAGTGACAGGCACATACAGTACGTTTTCCTTGAAGAACCTGTCTGTGTTTTTGTTTCCAGTGTTTTAAAGCAGTGCTTAAAAAAAATGCTTTCACCGAGACACGTTGAGACCTTCTTTGCAGACCTTCACATTTCCTTTACACAAGTCTGATTATAATCTGTGTCCTGCTTTGACCTAACTGCTCCCATTGCTCATTTCAGCGTTCAGTGATGGCACCCAAAAAGATCTCCTAAAACTGGTTGGTAACGTTCCTGTCAAATATGAAGGTAAGACTGACCAAAACACATCAGCTGTGAGTGTACTCCAGCTGATTGAAAGTGCTTTGTCATCAGATGAAGCATGACAGATGATAAACACCGCCTGGAACATGTCAATGTGGGATTATTGTTGTTATGTACTGACAGCAGCCTGTCTGTCCCCAGGCCGCTCCTACAACCTTCCCATTCAGCTGTGGCTGATGGACTCCTTTCCCTTCACGCCTCCCATATGCTTGCTGAGACCCACCTCCAACATGGTCGTCAGAGAGGGCAAGCATGTCGACGCCGGAGGACGGATCTACCTGCCAGGACTGCACAACTGGGACTTTGTAAGGTTTTAGGCCAGATGAGTCAGATTTTTAGAGTAACGTGGAAGCTGTTCAGTGGCGTTCTCATCTGTTTTGCTGCTGATTTTAACAGCCCAAGTCGTCCGTGGTGGGTCTGCTGAATGAGATGATCTCCAAGTTTGAGGAGGAACCTCCGCTGTCCTCAAAGAGCACAGGAGACAGCAAAGACCCCCATGCGCTTCTGGCCTTCGTCTCCAATCTCCAGATCAATGAAGGTGCGTCACTTGATGGACAGCTGTGTAGTTGGTGATCAATAATGGCATTAGTGGCTTGCTATTTGTAAATTAAATAATGTTCTTTTCAGGTGGGGTCAGACATCATGATCAACCGATCAACAAAGTCTCGGTTATTGGGGGAGGAGACTTAGGAATGGCGTCAGTGTTGAGCATTTTGGCGAAGGCAAGTCACACTTTACGTTATTATTCAGGTATTTAAAGACATAAATACATTTAAACACCTTGCTGTTTCTCTTTTTCTAATGTTGACATTAGTTCACTTTTTCTCTAATTGCTGTGTAGGGCAAAGTGGATAAACTTGTTTTCATTGATGTCGCCGAGAGTTCTACCAAGGGCGGCAGTACAGATCTGGAGATTTTCAATCTGCCAAAGGTTGAGGTGTTCAAAGGTGAGTCCTCTTTCTACACCAATACTGTAATGTTGCAGTGCATCCCAGCTGAGTCTAGCCTGGTGTCCGGGCCCTATGAATCGCAATCGCATGCAAATTCGAAGAGCGCTGAGACTTCTTGAAGAGAGCTGAGTCATCACTGATGTTAGATAGTTAAAAATTATTATAAAGGTGTCAGGATGGCATAGTGATTAGGGAGACGGTCCTTCAGCCCGAAGACCTGGACTCAATCCCCCGTGACTGAGGGGTTTCTGTTCTGTTCTGTTCTTTTCTGAAGAAGAGGGCAAGCAAAAAAGAAAAGTCACAAAGTTGAAGCTGCTGTTTGTGGTTAGAAACAACCAAATGCCCAGGTTTTGGCTCTTCTTCTACATGGTTTGTTGCTGCGAGGTGACTTGAGTCTAAACGCTGAACACGTGTCAGATCTCTGGTCACTGTTGACACTGTTGTCTCTCTGCTAGATTTGTCAGCCTCCGCAGGTTCCAAGGTCATCGTAGTGACGGCGAACGCGTGGAGCAACGAGCAGTCGTACGTGAGCGTGGTGCAGACTAACGTAGAGCTGTACCGGGGAATCATCCCGGGCCTGGCACGCCTCAGCCCCAACGCCGTGATGCTCATCGCCTCACAGCCAGGTCGGTCATGACTGCAAACACACTCACTGTGTAAAAAAACATCCGCTCTCCTTATTACGCTTCGGTACCATCGTCTCTGTTCTCTCTCTCTCTCTCTCTCTCCCGTTCCAGTGGACATCATGACCCATGTTGCCTGGAGACAGAGCGGCCTGCCCCCGACTCAGGTGATCGGGGCAGGATGTAACCTGGACTCAGAGCGACTTTGTCACGTCCTGGATATCAACTTGAACACTCACAAACAGGCCTGGATCATAGGAGAGCTTTCAGACAACAAAGGTGAGCCGGATAGGAGCGATGACATATTTAGATGGATGCCTTCTCTTTGGATTAGTAGTCATGGTAAACGTGTCTTAAATGTCTGTCTGTAGTGCATTACATGATGTCTCTCTCTCTCTCCCTCTGCTTTTTTTTCACTCTTGTACATTGTTTACTTGTCTGTCTTCATTTGTTTTGAATCGTATTGGCAGAACCAGTAACGCCGCATTCTTTGCTTATCTTGTATGTTCTTTCCATTCTCAAGAAGGCTTGTAAATGCCGTGACTCATGCGCTTGTGCGTGTCTTTGTCTTTGTGTTGCAGTTGCTGTGATGAGTAACATTGGGCTGAGCTCTAGTCAGCAACCAGAGATCGCTTCAGGCGCCAGCTCTACCAAGCCACTGTTGGACAGGTACGGCCAGGGATTAGTTTCACTTTTGAAGTAATACTCGACTGAAGGATTGCAGTTGCATAAACTGCTGTTATGAAACATTTCTAGATGACTCGGTTGGATGCAAAATTGTGATTGACAGCGTTGAGGTGCTGTGCTAAGTAAATGTTAGGGATTTAGAGCATTAGATGGATTAGAAAATGTAAATGCCCATAATAAGGAAATAGACAAAAACCTTAAGCATTGCATCTAACATTGGAAGTTAATCCACACAAACATTACATTAACATTACTGAACAAGGTAAGGCACAAATATCAGTGTCATGTTCTCACTGTACACATTATCAGCGCTGTAAAGTGTGTAAATTGAAAAACGGACTGTTTGTGCGATGTTCTTGGTACATACTACAAGTTTTTGATGCTGAAAACGGTGTCCTGATGTAAACGTTTCTGTGCATTTAGAGGGTTTGAAATGATGAAGAAGCGAGGCCAGCGGTCATGGTCCGTGGGTCTGTCCATTGCTGACATCGCCTACAGTGTCCTGACAGACAAGAAGAAGACCCACTCTGTCTCCACACTGGCTCAGGTAGCACATCCCATGTCTGATTAGCAAAACCAATGTTCTCATCTGCTGGTATTCTGACCGTGAGCCTCACCTCCATCATATGTCATGCGTTATATTTCACTTATTTCCCTATTTACATACAGTCAGGATTGGGTCTTAAGTACTGCTATCTCTATGTTTAAAAGTATTAAGACAATAACACCAACAAAACAAAAAAAGTAATTTGTTCCTTTTGTGTAGATGACATACTATATGTACATTCAGGTGTTTGAAGGACATTTTCATGGACAGCAGATTATGGAAGACATGCATTAACAGTGCTTCTGTTTTTGTGTGCTGTAGGGCTGGGGGGGCATCGGCTCAGAGGTGTTCCTCAGCCTGCCCTGCATCCTGGGAACAAACGGTTCCACACGTCTAGCCGGAGTGTCTTTGGGACAGGAGGAAGACTCCAAACTGAGGGAAAGTGTCGCCTCCCTCTCTAACCTCATGGCTCAGCTTAGGATATGATCACACTCCTACAGCCGAACTGACTAACCTGGATAAGGCTGTTATGGGCTGACAAGGTTCTCCAGTTAACACTTCCTCAGCAGATGGACTGTGCCTAGGAAATTAAAAGTAGCTTCAGTTAGTTGCCTTTGAAAAGTTGAAAGCAGGATTGGACATGAGTGTATCTCAAATATGTGTGATGCAATCTTTCACATTTGTTCCTCAATTGTCAGCTGATTTGTGTAGTCACTATGGGTAAAATATTCAGAAACAAGCATGTAGTGATTGCATTTTTGCATTTCTTGAAATTTTCCATGCCTATGAGAAGTTACTCATTTTGCATTAGTCATCTTGCATTACACAAAATCTGTCAAAAGTCAGAACATGTTACATGAAGGAAAAAAACTAAATTAAACTAAATGTACTGGTAGAATAATAACTTATGAAAGCCATGAAATATTATTTTAGAAGTCTCCAAATAATACTCGTGTTTGTGGTTTTAAACAACACACTACTGCTAATATCACTAAACAATAACACCTACTTATTTTTGTCTATGAGAAATCAAAATGACAAAATTTACCTAAAATCTTCTTTTGCCAAAGATAAAGTTTTGTGTATGTGATCATGTAATTATGATTATGCAGCTTTTCACTGTTGGATCTTTACCTTTAATACCTCTGACCAAAACTAGGGTGTTGGTTGAAATGAAGTAAGTGGCATGTATATTTTATATGGTACAGGGTACTGGTGGCTGTATTGTCTGATTGATGGAGTACAGCTCATAATGGCCTTATCCTACTGGCTTAATGCTATTTCCATATTTTTAATGATGGTATGAAAAAGCTTATAGAGTGCCTTTATATTTAAAATGCCTTTGCCATCATTTTTGTTTACTTTCTTGTGTAAAAAGACATTGCACTGCTGGAAATGAAGTGATGTACAGTATGTAATACTAAACAATTTTGTGGGTGTGCAATAAATATCTGAGACTAGATTTGTTTTGTTGTCTCTGTGGGGAGGAAAGACAACAGACACTCAAGGTTCATCTCTTTATAAAACTCAATAGTTGCATACATGTTCATGAACTTTGGTCTGAGGCCCAACCACACCAGTGACAACACACATGTTAGTTATTATTATAATATGAACAGTGATGTAGAACTGGTGATAAGGTCACATGACCGTAGGACTTGATGAGTTGATACTGATCCAGCACTGCAAAGATGCTTACATACAGGCCCAGATCCAAGTTCTTGAGTAAGACAGACCATGAATCTATGCAGCCGTCAGACCAAAGTTCATGAACAAACCATATTACAACATCTGTTAATATCACTCCCAAAATGAAAACATTTTTTTTGGCAGTAGCCTTCAACTCCATTAGAAAAGGAACAGAATATTTTAAGAGAATTGCAAAACCTCTTGGTAATGGTGAGTGCAAAAACAACAACATAAAACTGATGTTCATACACAGTATATATTGTAATATATAATTGAATAAGCAACAACAGATAAACATGTCTGACTACAGGTCCTTGTATTGTACAGTATGGCTCAACTTCCATTTCTCTTTTAAATTTTTGTTATAGATAAACTGACAGTAACTTTGCTACAATGGCTCCAAAAATATGGCTGTGCATATGAATCCAACTTGCTTCCATTCATTCACTTCTCTCTCCTGTCTGCAACAATCTAGAGACTTCCTATGGCAAAGTAATATAAGCACTGTGTAATATGGCATTTGTCCTTTTACTCTGAAGTCTGGCTAACTTGGTCATTTGACCGGTCAGTGTAGATGTAGAAATGGCACTGACAGTGTACACTTGGTCAAAATAGGCATTTTAGGTAGCATGTGGATCATGTTCAGAGCTAGTTTCCCCAAAAGCATCTCATCACTGGACATGGGTGCTAAAATGCTTTTGAGAACCTCAGCCAAGAATGACTTCCACCTCCACTCAATCGTCAATCATCCATACTGTCAATGTGTACCAGTTCTGACCACTAGATGGAGCTACTCTTCATAAATATTTCTCACAATGTTTCTCATCCCTGTCTGCATTCAGTCTATCCTGTTAATAATCCTGCATGCATCAAATCCTTATATTAGTCTTACATTTTCACCTTGTTCAGCCTTTATACATGCATGTACATAATTCCTAATAAAATATATACAGTACATTATTGCTGTGAAGTCACAGAAGTGTCAAGACAAATGGATGTAACTGATACCACTGCTTGGAAATTCAAAGGGTATTAAAAAATGAATAAAAACAAAACAAAAAACACAAGCAGCCCAATTCCTGCAAAGTACCCACTGCTGCTTGCGTGGAACACAAATGACTGGACCGGGCTCCACATGAATCAGCCATGCTTCAGTATTTACACCAGTGACTTATTGCACCATGACTTTATAAAAAGAGAGACAAAAGTTTCCCTGCTGGTGACGGTAACTACTTCAGCAAACTCTTAAAAGTCTGCATGCAAACTGCTTTGGCCTCAAGCATGCCAATCCGATTTACTAACAGTGGTCCTATGTTATCAAGTATCAGCTTAAAGATACAGTAAAGAAACAGTGTTGCATTAAAGGTTTCTTATGAGTTTTCACATACTGTTGTGTTAAGATGTGTGAGCCTGCTCACAGTTCACCATAAATGCAGTACTGGTATAAATGTATAGGCTTTGGGTGCTTTAACAAAGACTAGCTTATATGACAACCTCAAAAGCCCTTGAGTTAGAGTTGCTACCCTCAGTGCACTGGGATCAGGTTAAGACACTTTGTTGTAACAGGAGAAAAAAAACAGAGATTAGAGATGAAGCAATAGTGAAACACTCAGCTGGTATTAAGATCACCTCACTTCATCTGTGTGAATGTATCACACTATCCATCACCTTGAAAATCAAATCTGGTCTCGCACACTAAAAAGAGCAGACGAGTTAATATACTCGCGATTTGTGCAGCAAACAGTAACAGACAGCAGTTTTAAATACTATAAGGTCAACACTTACAAAAAGTTAACTGCCCTTAGAAAAAAGGTGCAAGCATCACAAAAGTCTGTACATGTCAATGAAAAAAGTCCTATCACACAAAAAACCTTTGACAGATTGAATATCTACTGGCCATGGCGAAGGCCTTTCTCCTTCACTTAATAACTGGCTTTGAATAGTAATCCAGCATAATAGAAAAGATGGATTTTCATATTAGAACATTTCCATGCCATAGGAAACTTCAAAAAGTCACCGATTTGGGCAGCTGCTGTCCCCCTGAGTGCATCCTGTAAAAATCTGGGCTGGATTGGACCAAGGGCACCCCTACTGGTGACTGTCCTGAGGGCCTGGAGTGGCCTGGGGGAGACCCGGTGTATAACAGTGGGGCTGGGAAGGCAGAATGGTCCCTGGGGCCCCTAGAGAAAGGCTGAGAGTAGCTGGATGGGGTGGCTCTGTGTGTGTCTGAATGGTTGGGGGAACTACACTGGAAGGGAGCGAGTCTGTCGGCGAAACAAGGCGGAGGAGGGGGGATGATGGAGTCCTCCACCCAGCTGTCCTCTCCTTCATATTCCGGCTCCTGAGGCAAACTGGGGAGAGCACAAAGCGAGCGAGGAAGAGCAGGGGATGGTGGGATAAATACAGCGGGTGGAGGGAGGGGGTACAGAGCAGGGTCGTAGTCTCTATCCATGGGATGCGACGGGGGGTTGCCGTACATGCCAGGAATTTCCTCAGGCGTGGAGCCCAACCCTGGGCTGTGAGGAAGCGTAGCTGCCATGTCCATCAGCCTCTCCAGGTAGCGGTCCTCGTCTTCGGCCTCAGAGAGGTTGTCATACTGGGACGTGTTGGAGGGCCGTCTGTCTCCCACAGGCACCGGGACACAGAGAGAGACTGGGAACTTGGTTGGCTTGGGAGGAGGAAGTCTGGAGGCGGAGGAAGTGAAAGCATGTGGAGGGACGGGCTTGGAGGAATGAGGTTCCTTCTGCATGAGGTCAAGGGATGTGGGCGGTTTTGGGCGTCGTTTTGGAGATGGCTTCACCGGAGTAGGACGCTCGAACCTCAGTGAAGGAGCAGAGCAGGGGGAGAGTGAGCGTTGCTGTGTCTCTGGGCCAGTCCCATCCACTAGGCAGGGTGTTTCAGTGTCCTGGGGTGTTTGGTCGCTCTGCTCAGGGTAGCAGAATGGCGGAGGAGGTAGATCGGGAAGATCCAGAATCTCTTCCTCAGTCTGAATGACAAGAGCATCCAAAGACGGGGGCTCATAGGGTGGAGGCCAGTCCACAGGCTCCTCCTGGCTCTCTGGGTCTCCAGGCTGGGTGTCCTCTTTTCTCCTCTCCTCAGCCTGGCTAACCTGTGGGAACCTCTCCTTCACGTTACTGACTGCTGCTGCTTCAGAACGGGGCTTGTCCACTGCTTTTGGTGGCAATGGAGGTGGTCTGCAGGGAGACGGTGGTGCTTGTGTGTGTACTACAACTGGTTCTGGGGAAGGCATAGAAGGGTTGTGTGCCCCAGAGAGGTTTCTGGAGTCCTGGGGGTCCCCAGGTGAAGGGGTCTGGTCTAGGGTGATGGTGTCTGGCTGTTGGGCCTCTGTATGGGGCTGATTGTGGGGTTGTAGATTCATCTTGGCCTCCAGAGGAGGCTGCAGGGGCAGTAGAAGAACTGGTCTCTCTTGACCCAGAGGTTTCTTTGGCAGCTCTTCTGACTTGGCTAAAAAGAGAAGTGGGAGATAGGGGATGTATCAACAACGGAAAAACCAAAACTATGAAGTACATCAAACAGAGGGTTGAGTTTTGAAGTATGTGGTTTTGGACTAGACAGTAGAGGAAACAAAAATAAAACAAATTTTTTTTAGTCAGGATGCAAAACAGAATTTCTTCCTCTTGGCAATTCATCATTGTTATATCAAACAGTCCCCACCTGGAGGAGGCAGGTCCAGCTTCTTACTGCGCAGCTCAGACATGGCAGCCTGTAGCTGCTCCACCACCACATCATCAGGCAGGAAGAAAGACACAGCCAGATGCTCCTGAAGAAACTCCCTAACGTCCTCTAACTGAAACTTCAGCAGACGCTCTGAATGGACACACATAAGACAAACAAGAGGATGGCCAATTAACTCATGGGATGGATGTGACAGTAATCTGTGAGGTTAGAGGTCAACGGACGGGAGGTTAAAAGCTGAAACAGCTGTCAGGTAACGTCTGTGATAAGGTGAACCAGAAAAATACAAACAAGTCAGTCATATTTAGTGCTTCAATAGGAGGTGTAACACAGAGGCGCCAAACCTTTCCTACTTAATCAACTTTAACTTATGATTTATTAACTTATGATACCAACGAAAGAAGCAGCCCATCAAGTGACTTGTTTTGAGAGCAATCAACCAATCTGGTGAGGCACTCCTTGAGCGAGCATCCAATGAAAAGTAAGCATTCCATTCTTCTCCACAGCAACCGGCCACTTGCATTATGTAAGCCATCCACTTATGAGGCAGCCAACCGAGAGGCAGTGTGCGATGTAATCCACACGGTAATACTCACTGGTATAGCAACAGCAGCTATGGCTGTATCTGGGCATAAAGCTGGTTTCCCTGACTCATTTAGAGCACACGGCACAGCATGGCATGGAGGATGATGTCATCAGCCTCATCCTCATACTCACTCTTGTGTAATTTCAGGGTTGTGTAAGCCATGGCGGTCAGTATCTTCTCCCCCTCCAATATGTAGATGTCCCATAAACGCAGGGTGAGGGTGAAAGGGGTCTGTTATACAAGACACACAGCAGCACAAAGTCAATGTCATTAAAAAACAGAATAACACAACCCAGATGTTTTTCTATTTGGGCATCAAAGGAAAAGAGGGAAATGCGTCGTGATGTATTGATATTTTAAATGCAGGACCACATCTGGGACTACAGATGAACAGGAAAGGGAGATCCAGAGATCCAACAGTCATGCAATTCATGTTCTGAAAGCAGCTGAGGAAATACAATGGAGACTCACTCTGTCAATGAAGCACTGCAGAAACCATTTGGTGGTGTAAATCCCGGTTGTCATCTGCTCCTTGTCCTGTGGGGGTTTTTAATGAGAAATGGTCTCTATGGGAAGTCACTCTTCATAATCTGTTTTCAATTTTAAATCTCCACTCTCCAAATAGTTCTGACACTTGGACTCTTCCATTGCAGTAACATTTTGAACATGTGGCCTTTTGCAACAGAGATTAATTAATGACTTGATTACATCAACTACAATCCACACCCTTCTACGAATTAATCAAGCCTATCCCATAGACAGCAGCATCAGTCATGCAGATGTATCTCACCAGGTGCTTCTTCAGCTTAGGCAGCATTTTGGAGAGGATCTGCTCATGATGGGCCTGGAAACGCTGCAGCTTGGGAAACCCTGGGATGAAGAACCCTAGTAGAGTGAACGAGCATGCCATAAATGGTGTGTGGTGCAGGTAGAGAAATAACACATTTGAATTCATAAGCTGAGCAAGGGCAACATGAGAAAACATGAGAACAAGGTTAATGATGTCCTTTGCAGTTCAACAACAGACAGAAAAAACAATTTGCTTTCACTAAAGTGAAGGCTATGGTCTGATGTGATATAAATTTAACCCATTTGTATTATATCATCCTAACATGAAGTTTTCTGGTCTTTCAAATCATCCCACACTAATCAACCCTCCCCTCATCTGCCTCACCGTGCATGGCATGCTTGCTGTTGGTGAGGAGCTGGGAAAGGGCCCAGAAGGCATCTTCCTCGTTCAGGTACATGAGCAGGATGGCAGCGATCTGACTCATCCCCTGGCAGTAGCTCACCTCCTGGGGGAACACAGGAGAGCAGACAGGTTCAATTAAAACAGCACGGGGCAAATGAAGAGGAATTATTCATAACTTAATGTAGCACACAAACAGGACCAGAGACGAGGGGAGGAGGACACCTGCATGTCTGATGTGGTCTGAAGGCAGACAGTGGATGTCTGATGAGATTAAGCTGTGCACACAGAGGAGCTATAGGCCTACGTGCTGCTACACTGTCATTAATTCAATTTACCAAAGGTTGTACAACAATTTACTGCAGTCAAAACATAAATTCTCAAATGTCTATCATGTCTAAACCTTGTATTACTGCCAAATCTGACTCCATAATGATCTACACTAAACAAATCACCCTTGGCGCATACAGTGTACACAAACCCAAATACACATATTTGCTATTTGTCCATATTAAGCCAGATTTATTGCGCAACTAAGAATGAGCACTCACAAGTATCCTTTCATGGAAACAGTAAATTTAATTAGGGTTACAATGAGGTTAAACTAGACATTCTCCACATTCTTTCTCTACCATCACATATGGGGAAGGACAAACACCGTTCCCCCCCCTCTCCCTCCCTCTTTCTCTCTCTCCCTCCCTCCTTCTCTCTCTCTCTCTCCTACTGACCCAGTTTCTGATAAGCAGTGTGAGTAGAGGGGAAAACGGAAAAGGGGAACAGCACATGGCCATTTCCTCTGGCTCAAACACCTCTACCGCACAGGAACCAACTACACTCCCAAATCAGAAAAACAGGACTGGATTGTGTTTGTGTGTGTGTATATGTATGTGCGGGGCAAAGTACATAAGCATGGGGTCTGTATTTATGTCTGTATTAAGTTAAGAAACATAATGATAATAGCCTTGTAATGATAATATTTCCATCCTCTCCATTCCCCATCTCTACCTCGAAGAGACATGCTCTGATATGGAAGAGCTTGGCGGGAGCAATCTGACCTTGTAAAAAATATTGATAAATACGTATTGAGATATGTTAGAAATATGATGGCATGTATGGATGCATATACAGATTTACGGTATTTTAGTAAATACATGTTGACACAGATAATGCCTGCTCAGTCACAGCAGCCTCAACCCTGTCAACCCCGCTGAGGCAAACTCTAGCTTATGGTGGAGAAAGTACAGAGGCAGTTTTCGCAGAAAAGAGATGCAGTAAAACAGAATCGTTGTCATCATCCTCATCATCATTGCTGGCCTCAGTATCCACAGCTGCAGTCCAAATAGATAATAAGCCCAGAATGTCATCATAAAGGGAACAGAGTTTAACGATATAAAAGGTGGTGATGGAGATAACAATGAAAATGGCTTGAGGGGTCATGAGGGATGAGGAATTGAGATATACAAAATGTCATATTTCTCTGCCATTTCTCTGACAGTGTTTCTGAGGTCAAGAAAACCAGAACTGTACTATAGCTATATTATATTGTACCTTGCCTAGCTAGTTAAAGTAAATTTAGTATCAAAGGGGACAAACCGTCTCAAGGACCTGAACACTGAGTATAAAGGGTTACTGCTGGTCTGACTGCTACATTGTGTTTCTGTACATTCAGGCTGAGCCACATAAATAAAAGATCTCATCCAAAGCTCTAAACAAGGATGAGAATGGATGGGTTTAGAGTGCTTGTCCTGTTCTCATCCCACTGTTTGGCCAAGCAACACACTCTAGCGCTTCTCTGTATTATGTAACACACACACTTAGATATGCACACGCGCACACACACACACACACACACACACACACACACACACACACACACACACACACACACACACTTACCGTGTTGTAGACAGAGTAGGCTGCTAGTACATGAAACAGCGCCTGCTGCCTATAGAGAAAATAGAGACACCAACAATTCAGCTTTAAACTAGAAAAACAAGGATACAATTCCTTAGAAAATAAGGTAACACAGCAAGCTGAAACAGAGAAAGAGTATGGGAGTTTAATAGATGAAAATTCCCCAAAGCCACATGAGCGATGATTACTCATGCATAAACCATCTCATCTCTAAACGAATCCCATCAATTAGCACAGACAGTTACATTCAAAACAGCCGCAAATAGCTCTGGAGAGGCTGTGTCCCAACATCCTGTTAGCCTATGTATTAATGTGTGTGTGCGGATATCCTTTACTTCTACCGAATGGTCCTCTGTCTGAGCTCTCCAGCTTTGCCCATCGCAGCAACGTTTAAGTATTAATGAAGGGTGTGTGTGTGTGTGTGTGTGTGTGTGTAGACAGCGGATATGCCAGACCTTCCAGAGGCCTGTGATCTATTAGTCTCCTGGTGACACTAAAGCATTTCAGGGATGTGCAATAATAATTCCACATCTTGCAGTGAATGTCAACATGTGCCATGTGTATGTTTGGGTGTTGCATGCAGGGGAGTGTGTGTGATGGCATATTTGCAGGCATTAAAACACTCTTATAACGGTGCAGTGGGCAGACATGCACGGTTGTGTGCTGTACGGCTGATTAAATCTGGTGCCTCAGCGGTTTCTGACAGTGAACACAAGGCAGCCAATGTGTGTGTATGTGTGTGTGTGTGTGTGTGTGTGTGTGGTGAGGGGTAGGGTGGGGGGTGGACTCCCGAGCTGAGTGAGCTTTGTCAGGGCATTAACAGATATAATGTAGACAATTAGAGGAGATCCCCCACCCCCGAGGCCTACATAGTAAATACATGCCTTATAGACACTGACAGAGACAGGAAAGGGGCCTTAAATAGCTCTCAGTGTGTCTGTGTGAACAAGACAGCTGTTGACTAGCAGGGAAGGAGTGGGCAGCCAAGCAGGATGGAACTGTGTTTAGGTCTGTTTGGATTCAGAGGCTTTGAATTGAAGGGGACGTATGTTACCAAGGGCATGGAGAGAGAGCACTCAATCACACACTCAAAGCTAAACTGCCCGTGAAAGACCAGAATCACCAACCTAGGTGCAAATGCAATAATACATTAAAGTGTGTGCGTGTGCTTGAGGCCAAATCATGTATGTTTGATCGTTTTTTTTTGCTTCTTTCTATTAGCGTTATATGTATGAATGTGTTTTCTCACAGCATGTGAACAGTGTTTTTCTGTGAGCATTGCATTTATATGTACAGTGTTACTCGTGCCATTTCCTGTGGGGCCACACTCACTGACAGGAAGGCTAACAGAACACTGAGAGGGAGGAAACCACTCTTGCTTTGGTTGTGTGTGTGTGTGTGTGTGTGTGTGTGTGTATGGACGGTCCTGGGAGGTTAGAGCCAGAGTTCACGCCCTGCAGGAGACTTAGCAAGGGCAGACCTGAACACGAGAGGTCGATGAACAAAAAACAACCAGAGCTTTGGAGACCCCCCAAGCAAAACAAACCAATGAGTTGAAGACACGTTATGAAAGCTAAGCAACCCATATATCACTTACTTAACGGTGGCTAAAGGTCAGAGGAGTATTCACATGATCCATAGGAACACCAGCAGTGTGTTTGCTGTGGGTTGCTACTGTGATTCTTAAGGGCGGCGGTGACATAACCGTGTAAAAGGAGCAATGGTGAAATCATCACATCACATCAGTAATGATTATAGATCTATTAATCATCACTCATGCACTTAAAACCAAATTTAGATGTCACAATTAACGCAATCCAAATGTGACGTGTTCTAATATTACTGTGGCATTACCTGACACAGTAATGAATGTTGTTGAATGTACATTTACTATTCAAATTCAAAATTCACAGCCTTCTGCTGACCCAAGCTGGGAACTCACTTGACTCCAAAGCGGTCCATGAACATGATGTGGTTCCTGAAGGTCCTGTTGACGTCCAAGTCTATTTGCTTGATCTCTGTGGAGAAGCTGCGAGCCTGCTGCTTCATTTTCTGGAGGAAAGAGAACGGGGGAAAAATAATAATTAGAAATTGTAGACAAATGCCAGAATTTATCATTTCACAGTATCCACATTGTTGAAGGGAAACCTCAGACTGCTAAATAGTGAGCTTCAGTTATAAGAATCAAACCTCATATTTTCCGGCGTTGTCTTGTTTGACCTTCTCTATGTCCAGGAGCAAGGCCCAGGCTTGCCCTCTTAGCTGGAGAGGGATGCCCTTATACACACGCTTCACCATCTGAAATACATGGGACAGAGACATATGAGCAGATGGATGGATAGGTATACCCTTAAAAACAAAGAAACACACACACACACAACCAACCAGAGGAGAGAGAGAAGGCCACTTATAAATGCTGCTTTATTTTTTTAGCACTTATGTACGTGTTTCAACTGTCTAGACCAAAGAGGAGGAAGGAATAAGAGAAGGAGCTGTGGTTAAAAGGGGAATGGAAAATTATGAGAAAAAGAAATACTACATCAAATAATAGACAAAAGGGAAGCGAGGGCTAAATTGAGACAGTATGGGTGACAAGAATGTACTGTATGTGTGTGTGTGTGTGGGTGTATGATGGGAATCACAACTAAGTTACGCACCTTATCACTATTCCTGTACTTGTCCCACTTCTTCACCATCTTCAGCCATTTCTCCACCCGCTCTATCTCCTGCTGCTTTTGCTGGGGAGGGGAAAATACACATAATTTAGGCACCCTGCATATGTCATGGAGCTTAAATGTCATATGCAATGCCAAAATATGGATGAAAAAAAAAAAAAAACATCCCAAAAACTAATACCTTCTCCTCAACGGCACTGGGTGTTGGCAGCTCTTCCTCACTGGAGCAGAAATAAACAAACAAATATGTAATGATAAGAAATGTGAGAGAATGATCTAAGTTTAACAGTAGTGTAACACATCATCATAATGTGAGAGAGAGATATGAATGAAGGTTATGAATGAAGGTATTCTCCAAGAATTCAAGCCACTAAATCTCCAGTGGAGGAGTAAGGTGTCAGGTAAACTTACTGCAGGAAGCCAAAGCGGTCAGTGACCTTATAGATGCTGTAGTCAGCATCCTCCCAGGGGTCAATGCTGACGCCCTCCTGCCTGCCCTGAAACATGTATATAACCCCCATTAGGAAATACTGTAAACACAATACATAGTTTACTTAAAAAATACACTGAAAATATACAATGAAACAGTGGGTGATGCAGACAGAACAAGTAGGATAAATGAACGCGGCAGTTTGAATGTTGTGATGGTCATGATGAGGCACAAATGTACACAGTCACACAGTCAAGTTGTTGTTTTTGCGCCCGTCTGCCCCTACAGTCTTTAAAACTAGTTTCATATGTGGTGCTCTAGTTTGCTTATTCCTAATGGGTGCATTTGAAAGTGTTTTAACCCTAATCTGTGAAGGGGTGAAACACACAAACTCAGTCACAGGCATGCAGCTATGGGTGTCATTAATTGAGCATTCCTAGTAATTCCATTTCCACTGCCTGTTGGTAACAAATCTATTCTGAGTTCACAGGTTTCAGCCACCACTCGCCAGGGCATCGACTTGCTTTGATGTGCGAGATATGCCTGGCCTACCCTTGTTTGAGGAGATATTAAGCCACCTCAAAAAGAGCTGCACAAATCAAGCTTTTACTTTCTTTTTGTGAGAGAGACGTGCAGGAGCTGTCATGAACTGCCTGCCCTCCCTGACATTTGGCAATAGTGGCTTGGTACAATCTGTCCCTGAGCTCAGCTGTTCAGCTCAGGGCAATCCTCTGCTGTCTAGTCTCTTCCAAATGTCCTGTGGCAATTCATCAATTTATAAGCTACACAACCTCACATGTATCATCTCTGGATATCTGAACAGTCCTGAGTACAAAGCAATGGTTAGTGAGGCCAATGTCATCAAATGGAGTTAGGTGATGATATTATCACACACACACACACACACACACACACACACACACACACACACACTTACCTTGTCATATTTAGAGATGATGTCAGCCCGTTCCTCTGCTATCAATGTCTCTATGTCCTTCTTCATGTCAAAATCTGGAAGGTATTAAGAATTAGCCCAAACCATAGAAAATATGCCAGCATATTAACTTTTTAACATATTGTGGCTCAGTCATTATTGATCAGTTATTGAGTCACTTATTCATAAGAATAAAATAAGATTAATTCTGTTTTAATGTGATACTTAATTGATCCCCATAGGAAAATTTTATTTTCGCTTGCCCCCCTCTACAGGGAGAAGACGACAGATGTTTAGTCCCATCTCTTATGCCACTGGATGATTAGTCGGCAGTGGATCAGCCAAAAGACACCCTGGCTCTGCAGTCGGACAAGCAATGGGCCTTGCCCTCATTCAACCCTGCTAACTTCATACAGCACACTCCCATACCGCAACTAGTCCACTAGTCTGTGCTGTCTGTATTATCAACCTAGTCCTGTCCTACACTGCCCTACATTACCTAGCCCTCCTCTGTTTTGTGGACTCAAACAACTCCCCCACACAACACTAATGTAATACTTTGTTTTGTCTCCCTCAACAGGGAGGTGAGAGTGCAGGGTGAGCTTCAAAACAAACTGTGGAGCTGGTAGCGGTTTAGCGTCTTGCTCAAGGACACTTCTTGCTCAAGGAGCCATATCATTACTCCACCCTGCTGGTGGGTTAGATTTGTTTGAGAGTTGTTCATTGCATCTACCCTAACAACAGGACTTCTGCGCAGGCCACAGAACAGAGATCACATGAGGTGGTGAAACCACGGCCAACTCAAACCTTGACAAAAAAAAAACAGACCACAAAACATGCTGTAGCTTCTTTCCGCATTTCTCATCGCATCAACTTGCTGCCCTATAACACCATGCACAAACACTATCCATCACCAAACCCAGTGGCAGCACTAACAATTTGAAACATCATATGCAAAAGCCAGAACTTTAGCTAATGGAGTAGTACTGTGTACAATTCAACAGGTTCAAAAGGCCTACATCACTTTGGATAGTGTCTTTTACAGCTGAAGCTTAGTTTAACATTAATGCAGCCACATTAAAAGAAAAGAAGAACATTATTTAATTAAATAACATTATAATTTTACATATCACAATTAGGCAGGTCCTTCAGAAGTGAGCTATGCAAACGTATGCATGATTTAGGCCTAGTTGTAAAGCTTTTGTAAAATCTCAAATGGTATACCAAGTGGACAGATGTAGAATGGTTACTGAGCTAACAGTGACTGTGGTTTTGAGAGATTAAATTATATTTGAGACTATAACATATGAATCCCCATTGCGTATTATAAGAATAGAGCACCGAGAATAGCACTATGCATGAGAAAACAGAACTGTGAGTCATGAGAAACCAGGGTAAGGCCCTGCATACTCAGGTTATGTAGGGTCTCTAAGGCTGGGGACAAAACTAGAAGACTTAATTCTAAACGATTTTGAAAACATACCTAATCACACACATAACTTATTTCACTGTTTCTTTTGTCTTTCAGTCATAAATATGCTACACTAAAAGACTGGGCAAAGACCGAGCATCACACACTTAACGATATATAAAATTATCCTGCTGACTCCTGAAATGTCGCTGACCTCAGAACCTCTAATAAGTGTATTGACATTAATGCAACATGCATCAATATGCACTGAAAAAAAAACATTTGGGTTTGGGTTGTCGATGCAGTAAACATGGGCTGTACACTTTTCAACAGGAGCTGGAGGTGAGTAGGCTCCATCAGAAAAAAGGTAATGCTAGTTAGGCTAGCATTACCTTCAGGACACACACTTCAGGACCCATCCAGATGTAAGGTTGTTATATCAAACAAGTTTGATGTGATCGGCGCGGCTCAGAGAGTCGATTGGGATGGTTAAGACTGGATGTGTAGGCTTAAACCCCTCACACTACCAGATAATCTGTGCAGACCACATTGCTTGCGACCAATTGGGAGTTTCCACTGGATGTCGGGATGGACTAGTATGGTGTCTGATAATCCTCTAGTGTGTGTTACACAGATCTATCACTGATGAAGAACCAGTCTTAGAAACTTTGGAAAAAGTGAACTGACATTGTAATGCTAGGAAAAGACAGAAATAGATTTTTTATGAGCTTGGAGAAAAACTTGAGTCTAAATATGAACATGGGGTTATAGTACTTGACCAAGACCTAAAGCAAGTAGGGTAGATTGTGCAGACTAGTCAGCTCAATAATTGTTCAAGCAAACATTTTGATACATGGGCCTGAGACTCTGTGTGCTATTCCTGGGCTAATTGAATTGAGGGTTAATCACAAGCAGAGGGTTGAGACTACAGCAGGCTAGTGGGTCAGGACCGGGGGATATGAAGTGTGTAACAGACTCACAGTCATGGAAATTTATGTTTCTAGTATGTGTGCATGTGTATAATTTTTTGCCTATGTCTGCATGCACATGCAGGGGCATCAGTGCTCACTCTCAGCAGTCTGTCACATGAAAGTGACAGACTGGCCCCAGCCCGTGGGAAAAGGCTGGACGATGGAGGCCGGAGCCCTTGGCGGGACCAGAGCTCAGCTGCTCCGAGGGCCTCCTCCCACTCCCTCCCTCTCACAGTGTCACCCCTGCCTCACCCCGGTCGTCCACTCTAAGCCTGCCGCTAGCCTTCGCTGGCCTGATGTGCTCTGGCAGCCTGGCTCGGCTGCTCAGCAGTTGTCAGGGCTGAGGAGCCACCCGAGAGAGACAACAGCCTCACCACTCGTATGCCAGATCAGCATCTCAGAATGCTGTTTGGATATGAAGAATATGCTGGCTATGCCTGGCAGGCACCCTGGACTCTGGTGTAAGACTTGCTTCATAAACTAGCTAGTCACACCCTTTGTATGTGGACTTTACAGTATCAAGGTTAAATACCACTCTGCTATTGTGTGATGCATACCAAAGCGGTGAGTAGGATGGCATCATTGGACAGAGATATGACAAACTTCATTGTATAGGCTAAGTCCGAAATCACATTTGAATTACTATGGAACTCAGTTCAGTGACCCCTGAGCCCTCTCTAAAGTACACTGGTCTATCTTTTGTCAGGTAAGGTGACACTATAGGGAAACCTACACAGACCAGCTCATTGCTTCAAATGCGGTGTGACAGCAAGGGATGCTTTCACTGATGCTTGACAGCATGTGTGGCCAGCTGAGGGCTCAGGCGGTGTTCAGTATGTCTGGCATGCCTTGCCAACAACAGGTGTGGAGGCACCTGCCCCTTCAAACAAAGACCCTCTAAGTTTCCCCTACAGACCCCAACCAAACCTTACTATAGCCTCTAGTGGCAAGTCATACTCTACTCTCCTCACACCTCAAAGTTACACAATATTACAGCAGGGGTGGTTATCTGAGACCAGTTCATAAGTTAATGTAACATCCAGGAATGTAGTGGAGGATAAACCCACCTAAATTCACCTTTTTATTTACAGTTTATCCAGCTTTAGACTGACATAAATCTTAATAACATATAGTATACATCATGGTAAGTAGTATAAAAATCTAAAGTTACATGAAGATAGGGTTTCTTTTAAAGAAAAAAAACAAATTATGCTTTTCTGAATGTATAATTCATAGTTGTTTATATTGGTGGTTGCCTTATTATGATCACAGACTGGGGGACATAGTTTGCCCACCTTTTTATATACCACTACATCACTGTATATCCTAGATCTGTTCTGTTGACCTATTCATCTATCTTAAGCTTAAGGGCCTGGTCTTTACACCGTCCGTTGGACAGAAAACCAGCACCTGATTCCTTGATTGCTTTTGCCTCTCCTAGCTTCTAAAATATTCATTAAATTTTTATTATATTATCATTAAAAAACAGTGTAGCCTTAGTAAGTCATTTGCCTTTCATCAGGTACTCAAGCCCTCAACCATATAGCCTACCTTATCTCCCAAAATCCATACACAGCCTCAGCAGTTTAGTCTCCTCCATCAAAACAACAGCTGAACTTCCTCTCTCCCC
Source organism: Centroberyx affinis (assembly GCF_046629955.1). NCBI lineage: Eukaryota > Metazoa > Chordata > Actinopteri > Beryciformes > Berycidae > Centroberyx > Centroberyx affinis. Next base: position 12,860 of record NW_027282324.1, on the reverse strand, counting down.
TTCTCTTCTCTAACAGGTGGGCAGTGAAACAGAACCATTAAACAAATGGACGCTGGCTGTTCTTTTCTGTCCTTTCATTTTGTCAACTTCCCCTTTCTCCTCCATTTCAGGTCGCACTATTTTAGGTTTTTGGAGGCGTCAGCAAATTCTCCTGAACAGTTGAGTAGGCTGTCGGCGAGGTGGAGCTATTAACCCTGCCCTAACCTCGCCTATATCATAGGCTCAGGGAAAACTGCCTGACATATATGCAGGATGTATTTAAAAGGCTAGGATGTCAAGGCTAAAAAGACTGAACTTTAGCTTTAATGAGGACAAAGCAGACAAAACATTAACAATGGCAACAGATCCAGACAGAAACAGCAATCAGGCTGTGTTTAGACTATTGATCATCAACAACACTCTATCCCTGGCAACACATCTCATTTCACAGCTGGATGATCTCATACAAGTCAAGACGTGGGTACACAGTCTGTCTTACAGAAACTGGCAGAAATTGTCAAGACAAGAATGACTAACTTCAAGGCCCATCGTGAAGCAAAACTGTGAGACACATTATTCTGGTTCCAGACTGGGGGTTATGAGCTGTTTTTATCATGGCAAGTAAGTCAATCAGTGTAAAAGATCTGCTATGCTTCATCTTTAGGTTCCCGCTGCTTGCTTCCTGTGTTGAGCCTCCAGACTGCTGATAATATTGTGTGGCGGTCAGGAAGAGAAGGAAACCAGTCACTGCCACTCCTTTAACAGCAGGCTCAACGAGGACTGTGGTGTCTAACCCTAATATATGGGACATAAGCAAAAGATGGGTCTTCGTGCAACCAAGGAAAAGGATTTCTGTCCGAAAAAGGCTAAAATTTTCCAGACTAGGCATTTGTAGTCAGCAAGAATGCCATGAGTAATACCGCAGGGTGGGCAGGTCACATTAACACTGTTCTTATTTTGCCAGTGACTCACTAACACAGCTGAGGCCCTCCTCGATTGAGGTTTAGTCAAAGCATGACGTCTCATGGTCGGTTCAAAGAAATTTACTTTGAATGGCTCTTTTCAAGTGGTGGCTAGAAAGGTGGCTAGTTGTGGTGGGGAACAGTGTGTCAAACAGATGGAAGCTGGGGGGAAAAACTGAATCAGCAGCAGAGAAGGTCACTGAGTGGGAGAGAGATCACATCGTTAATACAGTAAAGCATCCCACCTGGAAGGAGCAGGGGGAACGGAGAGAGAGAGAGAGAGAGAGAGAGAGAGAGAGAGAGAGAGAGAGAGAGAGAGAGAGAGAGAGAGAGAGAGAGAGAGAGAGAGAGAGAGAGAGAGAGAGAGGTATGATACAGTGTGAAAGTGTGAGCTGGGGATTAAGTGGAGGGGCACAGTATTAGGTATTCACATTTTTTACAGAAAGAATAGGCTAATACTTAATCTACATTTTGTGGGATGTGTGAAAGCACAGGACGAGTGAAGCAGTGAGAAAGTGGTAGGTGGGGCAGCATGACAGTAGTTGGAGGGGAGTGCTACAGGAGACAGAAGAAACTCTAGGGGGAAAAAAACACTTCCCTGTATGGCCACATTTTGATAACCTGGTTGCTTGCAGGATGTGAGACTGCAAGCCTGGGGCCTAGATGACATCATTTCCTGTTATGACATAGAGCTCTAAATCTAGCTGCATATATAAGCTCTCAATCTACTGTCATAACCACAGACAGCACGCAAAGCATTCTGAGTCACATCTAGCTAATTACATGGTTTTAAACATACAGGAGATGCAGCAACTAGATCTTGTCTCACTGATTTATCACCAAAATTTCCTACTCCTGGCAATGTTCAGCCACAGTATGAGCCAGATGCCCCCAAGGGACTGTAGGTCCCTCAGGGGCCCTTGTTACCCTTCCTGTATCGTGGGTATAACTCATGAATAATCAGCCTTTGATCACGTAGCATTAGTAGGACTAGTAGGATTAGTAGTTTTATCACAGAGGCTTATTGGAAAGCAAGATTGTATGTCCATCTCTGCATGCGTACCCAGGCAGGCCATGTTACCCTGTGTTGGGTTTTGGCAGGAAGTAAACAATGGTGCAACAGACTGAGGAAAGAGAAGAATGAGATGTAAAAAACAGAGAGATTCAGATCTGCCTGCAATGTCAACGCTATACACTAGCAGTGATTCATACAGAAATGTCATCTGATGACATTAAATCTAAGTGAGATTATGTTAAATTGATACATGAAATATAAATGTACTGTTAGCATACAGAGAAGTATTAATGGGGGTCTGGCTGGATGTTGGAGAAGCCTTTCCAAGTTTAGTCACAGGTTTGATTCCTGCAACAGCCACAGTCCATCCTTGTCAAAGTGTCCTTGAGCAAGGCACTGAAGCAGGACTTCTGGCTGCATCCTGAACGCTCCAAACTAGCAAACTCTTTCAACATTCTACAAAGAACATTCTTATACCAAACAATATGAAAAAACAGCAGACCTGTTTTTCTTCCCCAAAAATGTGTTTTGTTAATTTTTTTAGCCTACTTCATTGGTCCACTTTTCACAAGTCCATTTTTGCACAACAGAGACTTCAGACATCTTATTTCTTTTCTTATTACTTTTCCTTGATCCATGATCATCTCTCTTTTGGTCTATAATTAATCTTAATCTGAGTAGCAGTCAGATTTAAAACAGAGGATTAGACCAGAGCGGAGTGATAATGAAAGGCTGAGATTAGAAAGAGTCTGGCAGTAGGCGACTGGAGAGAAATACTGGCTGTAGGCTACAGTGTATGATGAAGCGGGTCATGTCAGGTGTGGATGCAGTCTTGTTTGTTTTTGTGTGTGTGTGTGTATCTATCTCAGTGCGCTGACTTCCTGAGCTGACATCGGTACACTAGATCAGGGTGTGTAAAGGTTATACCAGCGTGAGTGTTATTGGGCAGAGGCAAGCTGAGTAGGCACTGTGCTCTGAGAGTTCATCCGATCACCTCACCCTACCAATGTGTTACTTGCTGTTGTTAAGAGAAAACACAAACCAAAACAGAGACTTTCTAGGAAGATTCAGCTGCAACCCCAAGGCACAGATATATCCAACACTGAGATTTGACCATGATCAACTTTTTAGTAGAGTACCGACTCATCCTTCATGGCTGACAAGCAAACAAACACACACACACACACACACACAAACACACAAACCATCTCCACAAACGGCTGATTGCGTGACGAGGGAGAAGACGACAGATGTTTACTTCTATCTCTTATGCCACTGGATGATTAGTCGACGCCGGATGGTCAGCCAACCTGGCTCTGCAGTCGGACAAGCTTGGGCCTTGCCCTCATTCAACCCTGCCAACCTCATACAGCACACTCCCTTACTGTTCCCAGTGTCATCTGTATTATCATCATCTTTATTATAAACCTGTGTATCTTTGCCTGTTTTCAAACCTTCTCTGTATCAAACAGATCTCCTGACTGGCTGCCTGTTATGCTGGCTCTATAGAAAGCAGTAATGTTGAAACTTCTGCAAAGTTTTCCTTCTATTACTCTCCTGTCTGGATGTTAACTATAGCCTAATATTAGCTGAAACTTCATGTTATTCTCAGGCGCCGACACATGGCAGATGATGTGAGAAAAAAAAGAAAAAAAAAAAAGTCTAAATCTGCTTGTCTCTCGTTTGCATGTTTCACCTAGTACCATATTCTATACACAAAATATCATTGAAACGGTTAGGGTGACATGATATATCTATCCCCACTCAATACATCATTCTGCTGCCCCTCTCATTCTCTGTCCGTCTGTCTCCAGTATGACAAGTTTCCATGAGATCCACTTTTCTGAATGTGGTTGCAATGCTCAGTAATACAGCAACTGTATATGACTCCTAAGATATAATATCACATGCTAAATTTACTACTTTTGCATTTATGGTGGTTTTCTACAAGAACTCATGACTACAGGATTCAAAGCATGGGAATAAGCACAAGCTAAGCATTTGAGTAATTACTGCAGTCATTACTAATACAATTTACAACAATAATCTTTAAAATTAATGCCTTGAAATGTAGTCTATTTATATTATTATCATCCCTGTCATTACATGACCTTGATGCTGCAGGCCTATGGTGATGGTTGAGATGAACAAGCATATCATTCCAGTTCAGCAAAGGAAGGAGCCTAACAAGCGACCACATGGCTCTAATTTTCACATGAAAAAGTGTGGAAGTCCCAGATGGCTACAGAGCTCCAGTTTTTAATGGGTGTCAGACACACAGTGCGTGTATGCAAGCATGCACGTGTCCAAAAGAGGCAGTAAATGAAAGAATGCAGACAGAGAGATAGACAGAGGTAGATATAGCTTTGGAGGTTGTTACCCCATTTACAGCAGGGGCAGTGTAGATGTGAAAATACATTAGGAATTTCTCACTTGAGTTCCAGATCTCCTTCTGCTCCAGACAGACAGGGAAGCTTCTGTGCTCATGGTACAGTAGCTCCTGTTTCAGGTTCAGATAAGAGGATATTATTCCTGCTGCCACAGACTTCAGTCAAGTTCGCCCTCAACAGATCTTTTGTCAGGCCTAATTTCCTCTCAATACAACGTTGGTCTGGCAGTTGAAAACAAAGCCATGTTATAAAAAGGGGAGCCCCCCAGAGACTGGGAATGTCACTGTAAGTCACCCCACAGGAAATCCAAGACGGCTGGTAAGGGATGTTTAACAGCCGTCCCATTCTTTAAGGGAAGGTATGGAATCCAGATGGGACTTCAGAGATACAGTGAAGTTGCCCAAACTTGATCACTAGAGGTTTGAGGCTCTGGATCCAGCAATAGTGATTTAGACGCAACTATGAGTGAGTGGTATAGACAAGCTTTCTAATACTGGGGAAGAGGGGAAGAGGGGGGGATCAAGGCAAAGGCCTAATCTCTGCCTTGTGTGTTTGCCATCTTCAAACATGTTGCACTCAATGACCAATCGCTGAACTCGAAGCATAAACCCCAGACGCTTCAATTCCCACTGTGCCCTCCAGAGCCATAACATAACAATGATGCAAATGTCAAAGCCCCATGCTAACATGTGTTCTGCAGGTGTGGACAATAGCCAATTGTTTACCCTTGCTCCAGTGCTTCCTCTCAGGGCTTGCACTAAGTGGTCATTGACTAAGAAGAACAAAACATGACAACAGTGTGTAATTTAATCCACTCTTGACTGGGTTGAGGCCACTGCTGAGGCCATACAAACTAGGAAATTAACTGATGAATAGGGAGCAGAATGATATCAAATTAGGCCAATGTGAAAATATATCACTGCTCTGTGTGTCGCCTTGATGGCCAGCCACTAAGTCTCCTTAGCAAGAAATTCCTTGCCTTTGTTGCCGTCTGTGCCTCTCTTTCCTCTGTCCCCCTCTGTTTCTCTTGTATGGCTGTAGTGTTTGTGTTTATGTGTTGGTTTGTGTTTATGTGTTGAAAATAGCAGCAACACAGAGACTGTGTGACCCAGGGGCGAAACATCCAGAACACAGGGACTGGGGGAAAGCACAAGGCTCAGAATAGCCTGTTGTCCCCAAGAGGCTTTTCTATGCAGCTTTGCTCTGTACCGCCACTGTCACTCTGCCTTATCGTTTTCCCAAAGCTGAGGACACAGGCAGTAGAAACTCACCACTAACACTCATCATCCCATATTCCAAAACTACCTCACCTCCTCCCCTATCTTAAAAATAGGAAATAACAAGATGCCCCCCCCCCCCTCCTCATGCAACTGACCCAGCCTGAGAACCTAGCACCAGAGTCTCCGGTCCTTGCCTTTGACTCTCCACTACCTAGGGGGGAAAAATGTCTAAATATAACAATGACAGCACAATCTTTTAGATGCAGCAGTGGCGGGCCAGCCAGAGAGAGGCCTTGTTTCCCAGAGTGGCAGCACATTTTGAAGGGGTGGTAGGGGAGGACAGGAATGTCAAGGGAAAAGTATTCATAAACACTGAACCACAGGACCCCGCTGAGAAAGCCACATTCTCATAAATGGATCCTCTTCCTGACATGGATGGAGTCATAATACTAGCATCTAACAATAAAGCCAGAGGAAAACTCTCATACAGAGTTTAAATAACTGAGAATAGAGGCTTTGTAAATCCTTTTTGGAATGTGAAGTTGAACAGTCATTAATACCTGATAAGGAAATACTCTAGGACAACACACACTACACATAACAACTAGGCCAAAGTGATTGCTGAGGGAAGTAAGGCAACCCCATGACGATTGTCATGCTGTAATTTTCATCTTCCATTGAACTGTTTTCAAAACTATTCTCATGACAGCTCATGCCTTTCCACATCTGAATACCAAACCTTCACCACATCACCTCGGTGGAAGTACTCCGGTCATCAAGAAGTCACCCACACCAAAATGACATCTGCTACAACATACACTGTTTGGAGACCACTACAATGCCCTCATCACACCACACAGTGCACTGCTGGTCTCTTGTAATGCCAAACAGATTAAATAATGCAACAAGGAGAAAGCACAGAGCACATGTTACCCAGGGAGAAAGGACCAGGACCAAAGTGAGCTGGCCTTGAACCAAAAGCTCAGCAGAAAGACTGCTAGGTTCACTGATCCGCACTCCACTGCTTATTTGGTTATTCAGCTGGTTGTCATGCTAAAATTTAGTTTGCAGGAAAGTACAGTAACAGAGGATTATGAAACATGGAAGGAGAACAGCCTTACATTGGCAGAAAACTATAATTTCACCATGATTCAACAACAGAGGAGGGGGGGTTAAGTATTTGGAGCAAACTCAAATTTGAAGAGACATCTAAGAAAGACATGAACTAGGGACAATCATGGTAGAAGGGAAATTCCAAGAAAGCCTAATTTAGCCTCTTGTACAAGTGCCCAAAGCAAAACAACTACACTATTTAGGCTATTATCCCAGTGAGCTATCACTCATCACTTCAGTTAGTGGTCTAGCAGTTTTCAGCCTGACTGACAATCTATTTACAGCAGTAGTCTGACCTCCATTTCACTAACAGAGTGTGGGGAATAGGCTTGGCTAATTTGCAGACAAGTCTGGCAAATCAAGCGCGTACAAATGTCATACAGGCTTCTGGCAGAGGCACACTAACCAGACCAAATTCAGATAACCTACACACGACAGTGCTGTACAATTTCACTTTGTGTGGCAATACTAATCACCTTCCACACACAACAAATGTGCACAAACAACATCACATAGCCTATATTCATTATCTGGTCCTCTAGCCTACAATGTCACTTTTAGACCACAACATCAAACTTACAATCGATGCATCTACTCTATGGCAGATATTTTACAAATGTGTTCCTCTATATGAGTCAGTGACCTGAAACTGCTTGAGAAATTCTTCTGATGTGCTAAATTTGACATAGACTATGCTTGACCAAGTCCCCTGAACAGAAATCTGAAAAGACATGTTGTTTGAGAGTCACACAGCAGGCCTAAAGCCTCTCTGTCTTCTTTTTGGCTTCACTATCTGGTGCGTTTTGTGACACCCAGCATTGGGCCTTTGACGTCCCTCATGAGGCAGCCATTCAGGCACACAAAAGGGCCATTTATGCCTCTTCAGTGAAATAATATTATCAGAGCGCAGAATATCTTCAGCTTGTGAATACAAAGAACTACTAGCTACTGACTGCAGAGAATTGTGACAGAACGATAGCTAGCCGTTCAGTAATGTCTCAGAGTAAAACATCAACATTTGGTTAGTTACAGCTGAGTTCATAAGGGCTGCCATTGTTAGAACCCAAAACGTATATGTTTTTCATCAGTGGAGCAGGCTACATAAAAGACAACAGTTCTGTTTACCTAATCCTGCCTGAACTGATTATTTTCAATGCTGTGTTTTCCCTTTTATCCAGGAATAATCTACTTCAACACCCTCTGATACCTCTAAGTTAGATATTTTACAGCAAAACAAAAAAAACAAAACACAAAGTAATCACTGCCTTTGGATATACTTAAAAAGGCTAGTGATGGTGACTGAGGCAACCCATCCACAGGCATGACAACAACAGAAGGGCCCCCATGCTCTGCCATACACGTGGCTCACGTTCTGTTGGCATTAGGGGGGTAATAAGCTCATTGTTTATAAAGCACATTCAAGCCTCTGTGAGCTTTCCATAAATACAAGTCTAGTTCGCACCCTTTTCTGAATGCCAAACTGTAGCTAGATCCAGCTTTTAAAAGAGCTAGCCTATCCTGCACAGCACCACATTGGGGCTTTTCCTTGAGTTGGTGATTCTGAAAGCATATAGATTAAGAAGACCATACTTAGTCTAGAAAAGAAAAGATGATGAAACTGCAGGCAACATACCTTAATAAGAACAAGCAATATGCCTCTACCCATTAAAAACACTAATCCAATGCATGCAAATGAGAGGACATAGTATCTGTATATCTGACAAACGATTTTGAACAATGTTTTGATCTGTGCCAAAAGGCATCTTGTACCATTAGTGGGGTTTTATCTCAATAGTTTCTCTCATCTGAAAAGACTCTTGGTTTGAATAGAAACAACACTATGCAATGAGAAGACTGCCTCAGTGAGGACACTGACAGAGAGAAGATGCACATACATGATGAAAATAAAACTGAGATGAGAAAGAAATTAGGTGTACGTGTGGGGTGGCTCACACTTTACACAGCTAGCGACAGCATGGGAACAGTGCAGTCACATTTCTGATGTGGGGCTTCCTCCTCAAGCTGCAAGAACAGTCAAGTGTCACAGAAAGTGAACAGCTGTAGGTCTACACTAAGGCCAAACATAGTAAAGAAAAACTTTAGGTCTAGCTAGGCTATAGGCTTGTGACCATAGTTTCCTAGGTCTTTAACAAAAATGGAAATCACTATGCTGAGATACTGTCATTGTCATGAGAATCTTCTTGGATGGTAGTCTGCAGATCCAGGTTATTGAGTACAGATTGTAACAATTAAACACTGCTGTGCAATTCTAACAATTACACCCAGTCACAAAACCTGATGAAAGATCTGTCTCCAGTAACTTGCAATGCCTCCACAAACAAGAATGTAGTACAATACAACTGCTGAAAAAGAGTGAGTAGGCAGCACTTCCAAAATTGGGTAAACAATGACTGGATACAATACTCATACTCCACTCTCTACTCATACAATAATGTAGTACGCTCTGACTCACCTCCATTAACGCTCCAGACTGCTACATTGCATTGAAACACAAAAAACACAATGAGGTGGCAAATGACAGTAAAACAATGGACACCAGACAGTCAGAGGATATGATGAGAGCTAGATCCTGTTAGAGGTCTCTCACTCAAACACACAATTTGTAACCTCCCCCACTCCATAAATATGAAGTGAGCCAGTGAGACGCCCAGTTAACCTTCCAAAGGGGACCACGCATGGCATGGCATGACATGCAGACCAGTTACTGGCCTACTTCTGGATACTGGAGCATCTGTGGTTGGTGTGTGTGTGTGTGTGTGTGTGTGTGTGTGTGTGTGTGTGTGTGTGTGTAGGGGGCTAGTAGGGGAGGATCCTGGCTCTCATAACAAGAACATATATTTTTCACACTGATAGAATTAAATGCTCTTGCTCAATTACTTCCAGCAAAACTATGGTTCCTGTTGAGATACGTTCAAGATGTTAACATTTACACTTTAGACAAATTAATTAAAAAGGACAACCTTGACCAGTGGTATAGTTCTGGTTGAAGGAAACTTAATTCACTAAATGCAAGAGGGGGAAGTAGTGTTAACCTTTTGGGAAACCACTAATGCTTCCTGTGCGAAACTTCAGTGCAGTATAGAGACTGAAAACGGACGGGACTAGCCTTTATGAGCAGACACTTCTCGCAACCAAACAACAGCTAATTTAATGTAATTTGCAATGGTTAATGAGGCAGACGCCACCACATACACCTTTCTCACTATGCTAGACACAGTGTTACATGCCATCTGACCGCATAGGAAATCCCGTGCAGGGTGAGGCAAAAACAGAAATTCCCTAAAACGCTCTTTAACTATTAGACTATTGGATTGATTCTAACCACAGAGGGCTTGCTAGGCTGCTCATTTACTCCCATAGTAATAAGTAGATGCTCTCAGAAACAGAGCAAGTATAATTCTCCCTTTCAACAATCACGTGTACCATGGAGCACAATGTACTCACAGCTGTGCAAGCACGGCAAAGTATACAATAATTTGATGATATTTCGTTAGATGGCTAAACACTGGTGGCCGACGGGATCTTGTTACTGCGCTCTTCTTTTATTGATTTGCTATTGTAGTGGATTAGGCAAGTTGTAACAAACACAAAAGGAGCAGTCACAGAGACACAGGCGACAAGCCTTTTGTGGCCACCCACAGACTAGTGTTTTACACTGCTAATAAGTCGAAAGAGTGTCGAGACTAATGAGGAAAGGATGGGGACGTCAGCTAGCTTGCTAGCAAACTGTCGTAGCTGCTTACCTTTTGGTGTGACTTCCCTTCTGCTGCGGTGTACAAGCAGAAAGAAAATCCACTATTCTCATTCTCTCCTTCGCTATCCAGGGGAGCTGTCACCCAGACAACTGTGAGTTTGCTGAGGGCTTTTTCCAGTCAGCTGGCTAGTTAAAAATCGATGCTGGTCAGACACATTCACTCCCCACTCTCTCTATCGGAGTCTGAGACATGCCGCGAGCTGCAGCTGTCTGGCAGCACACCAGTGACAGTACTATGCACGCGCACGAACAACCGAAGGCGCGCATCGCACGGGAAGTTTAGCATGTGTTCTGTGGTTGCTATGCAGCAGCTGACGGTGCTAAGACTTTAGAGAAGGTAAGAGACCAAGACCATCTGGACTTTTTGCAAAAACGCTACAAAAGCCAAAATTGTGAGGCAGTTTCACCACTTCCTTCTTGTTTTGCTCACCTAGCTCCCCACTGTACAAGCCGAGGCTTAATAACAGACAACAATTTGCTCATATTGCCAAAAGTAGGCTACATACAGCGGTTGTTACCCTAGCTGCTATTTTGACACACTAATGAAATTTAAAGACTGTAAGACATACATATTAGGTAACCTAGCACGTTTGCTGTTACTTAAACCTAAGACAAACATGATGTCTGCTACTCTTGAAAAATCTGGTCGAATAAACTGGAACAAAAACTTGGTCTTCACGCGCCCTCTGTCGGTTAATAGTGGACACACGTTTTAACATTGTATGACTACGTAGTTACAGTAGAATAAGCTTGAATTAATTGATTACCAACATTATAAGCAAACAGTAGTAAGGAGTACGAAGGCCAGAGCATGTAACAAACTGTGTGTTGCATGAGAAGTGCTTAGGGAAATAAACGACCCAAGAGTCGAGGAAAAGGGTAGTTAATTTTTGGCACGTAGGGGAATATAGCCTATGGGAAGGTGGTGTGATTCAGAAGGTAGAGGGGGACGTTTACATTAAACATACTACAGTCACTTGTGTCATTCACACTATCACTAGTAAGAGAGACTATCCACTTACTAAAATAAATGTTACACTTAGGGTCGGAAAGTAACTCTTTTACCCACAGTGATTGGTGGATTCCAAGTCACTTTCATCATTTCGGCATAACAGATGTTTAGATTAGGCGACACGCTACTGTGGAATTTCCATTTTTTATTGAAATGAATGAAAATAAGATACATTTACACAGTGTGACAACAGGAAATGCCGTGGCGCTTAGAACTGTGACAACCCCAGATATAGGCCTACTTCATGTCATACTAAAAATAACTCAACACGACTGCACAAATTTAAACAAGCTTTGGGGTGAGTGCAATTTTGGTAGTTGGTTTTAATTAATTTAGTAACAACAAGTTGTATGTGCAAAACAGTTACAACTTAAAGAGTAAAAAAATAGAACCATACAACTATGCTAATTATTTACACAAAATGTCAAACAATGACATTTGACACAGCTTCCATGCTGTGTGACCCCTTAATGTCAAATCTTTTTAACTCAGAAAATCATATAAAATCCCCACTTCCCCAGGCGTTTGTGCCGCTTTATGGGGTCATTCAACATGTAATTATGGTATTTCCTACAGCACTTGAAGGTAACAATCAGTTTTGTGGCAGTATAGCAATCTGAAGACTGACTACAAGAGACTTCACAGAGGCAAAAGTAGGACAGTCTCATTTCATTTATTAAGTCCAGGTTGAGCCAGAGATACTCAGCCTGGTAGGGTAGAATAGTCCCAAGAGCTGCTCACACATTTCCTTTATTTGTGCTGAAACTTCAAAAAGGTTAATTTGCCATCCCCTCCAAATAGCGCTTGAACGAACTGAACTCATGTAGATCCAATTTGTGGATGTGAGGGTCATCAGTCAATGGTTGGGCTGATTAATATTCTAGGAAGGTTTGGAACTGCATGGATACTTTTACTAAATAGTGTTAAGTGAGTCAAGGCCGGCCCTAGGCTTTTGGTGGCCCTAAATGAGATTGTGTTTGTGATCCTAAAACACTCCAACCATAACCACCAAATTTCTCCCACCATTAACAATAATAATAATAATTCAATTATGTGGCCCTTCATTGCGGTTGTGGCCCTAAACGATGGCATGGAATGTTTACGTCACAGACCGGTCCTGCTAGAGTCATGGATTATGCTTGTATTACTTACTCTAGTATTGTGATTACTTGAAAGGTAAATCACAATAATGCAAACAACAGACTACAGATATACTATTTAAAAAAATAGTGGGAACTGGTATTTTGACGCTATTTTATAGCCTATGCTTTCAAATAGTGTATAATTATGGCTATATATGATGATAACTATATTCTACATACATACATATATATATATATAGATATAGATATAGATATAGATATATATCTACTTTTGAATTGGAGCAATATGTT
>NW_027282323.1:52500-80917 GCF_046629955.1 Centroberyx affinis | reverse complement strand
TATCCATTTATTTCCTCTATAAGAAACTAATCTGATATACAAGACAATAAAGAGGGATCTATGCAGACATTATCACACAGACATATGAGGCATGAGGCAATAAAATATACCCGCAATCTCTCACACACACACACACACACACACACACACAGTGGAGCAGTAATAAAATTAGGCTTTGGATGGTTTAACGTATTAAATCCACTGCCATTTGTCTGGAGAGAGGGGGGGGGGGGGGGGGTGGAGAAAGAGAAATGGAGGGAGATGGAGAAGAGGAGGGAAAGAGGAGAGAAAGGAGGCGAAGAAGGCAGAACGAGAGGGGGTAAGGGGAGAGAAAGGAGGCGAAGGAGGGAGAGAGCAAGGAAGGGAAGAGGAGGGAAAGAACAGAGGATGAGGAGGGATAGAAGACAGGAGGAGGAGGAAAAGAAAAGAGAACGAGGGAAAGAAGAGAGGAAAATGAGAGAAATCTAACGGACGCCCGCCCTTTCATTCATCTCTCTCTCTCTCTCTCACACACACACACACACATACACTGGAATGACTTCCTGCCTCTGACCTCTGACACACACACACACACACACACACACACACAATCCACTTCAACTGTATATAACTGCAACTTATATGTAGGTCTGTGTGTGTGTGTGTGTAGTCAAACTGTCTTAAGTTTTGCCACTTAGCGATATATCAGAAAGTAAACGCATAAATAGATCTAAATTATGAATAAATACATCTAAATTTAAACACGGAGAATGAGGACAGAGAGAGAGAGAGAGAGAGAGAGAGAGAGAGAGAGAGATGATGTGCACTCTGCATTCCTCATCAACATCCAAACCCACCAGGCTCCATGCCAGCAGTTGCTGCAGATCTTTTACATATTTCGCATTACAGTGGGAATCTTCCCTCTGAATGGATTTTCCCACAAACGCACAGTAACTATGAGTCCAAACAAAACTCAGGCAAATAGGCTTGGCAGCAGCTGACAGTGTGGTGAGTGTCAGGTAATGCAGTCACATACACTGACTCTCATATTAAAGCTACACATCTTCCTTCTCCTCCTCCTCCTCCTCCTGCTCCTCCTCCTCTCTCTGGTTGTGTGTGTGTGACCTTTTCTTTTGGCTTGTCAGCACGAGGATTCTCCTGTGCCTGTGTGTGTGTGCATGCTTATTAAGCAGAAAGCAAAGTGAACAGTGTGTGTGGAAGTGTACAGGGTTAGATGAACCTTGGGCGCACACACACACACTACATAGTACATTCTGTACAGTGGAAAAAGCTTATTTTGTAGCCTCGGGACAGTGAAATGTCTAACACACACACACACACGCACACGCACACACACACACACAGCGAAATATCTAGCTCCCCTGTCGGTTATGAATGACCTTCACTAAAAATAGATCTAAATTTAAAATTTAGAGAGAGAGAGGTTGAATATTCCCAACCTATCAAATATTAATACGCTGCAGAGAGAATGACCGTTTGGTGCCAGACAGTGCGTGTCTGTGTGTGTTATACAAGACACATGGAGGGGTAAAGGAGGCAATGCTCAGATGTTACACACACACACACATCTGTATGTGTTCATGTCCTGTGAAAGAGGACACACACACACACACACACACACACACACCACAGTCTCTCTTCTACATTTAGACCAGGGGACACTAAAACTCTCCACTGAAACCCAGGATACCACTACTACTATTACTACAACTGCTACTACTAATACTATTACTACTACTACTGCTACTACTACTGCTACTACTACTACTACTACTATTACTACAACTGCTACTACTACTACTACTACTGCTACTACTACTACTACTATTACTACTACTACTACTACTGCTACTGCTACTACTACTATTACTACAACTGCTACTACTACTATTACTACTACTACTACTACTGCTGCTACTGCTACTACTACAACTGCTACTGCTACTGCTACTACTTCTACTGCTACTATTACTACAACTGCTACTACTACTACTACTACTACTATTACTACTACTACTACTACTGCTACTACTACTATTACTACAACTGCTACTGCTACTGCTACTACTGCTACTGCTACTGCTACTACTTCTACTGCTACTATTACTACAACTGCTACTACTACTACTACTACTACTATTACTACTACTACTACTACTGCTGCTACTGCTACTACTACTATTACTACAACTGCTACTGCTACTGCTACTATTACTACAACTGCTACTACTACTACTACTACTACTACTACTACTACTACTACTACTACTACTACTGCTGCCACTGCTATTACTACTACTACTACTATTACTACAACTGCTACTACTGCTACTATTACTACAACTGCTGCTACTACTAACTACTATTACTACTACTACTATCACTACAACTGCTACTGCTACTACTACTACTGCTACTACTACTACTACTATTACTACAACTGCTGCTACTACTAACTACTACTACTACTATTACTACTACTACTATTACTACAACTGCTACTACTACTACTATTACTACTACTACTACTACTATTACTACAACTACTGCTACTGCTACTACTACTAATCCCAATAATAACAACAAATTCATGCATACTTGTGTGGAATCTGATCAAAATGTCTCATTAGAATCAGTTCAGGTTAAGATCTTCCCGTAGATAACCAGAGTAGTATTGATCAATTCCGCAATTAATATGTAATCAATCACACTGCATCATATCCATCATATCAGAGGTGGATGATACTAACTGGACCAGTATCACACACACAATCTCTGTCTCTGTCCCTCTCTCTCTCCCTCTCACACACACACACACACACAGCAGCCTCACCTGTGTGTTGTACTGCTGGCGGGTGGGGGGCACGTCGTATATGTCCTGCTGTGCGGGGGGCTGATGCCTGGGCGGGACGTCGTACTCGTCCTGGTCCGGCTTCAGCGAGTCGTAGACGTAGACCTGCCCGACGCGGGTGGGGACCACCACCTGGAGATGGAGAGAGAGAGGAGAGAGAGAGAGAGAGAGAGAGATGATTTTCTGATTCCACTGAAAGCCACTCAAAGTCTGGGTTTTATTTGGCTACGGCAACCCGCGAGGTTCAAAAAAATGCAAAAATGGCTAAGAGCCACCTTTTGAATTAGAATGGATTTATTCTTCACACTAAATGAACAGTGAGGCTAAAAGGTTGCAGAAAAAAAAATACCTGTGGCTCACACACACACACACACACACACACACACACACACACACACAGCAGCAGTAAAAACAGAGCAGGGGTCCTATATTAGTCGCCGTGGGAACCAGGCTGCCCTATTGTGCGCCTGTTTAAACTCTGTATTATGTGCGCTGAGTGTAGAGTCAACCAGCCGGCCTGGGAAACCACAACAGCTGTGGTACACACACACACACACACACACACACACACACACACACACACACACACCGCTGCATACGTTAGGTCTTGGTTTCCAGCCGACCAATCGCAATCCTCCGTCTATTCTAATAGATATTTGCATTGCTCAAAAGGAGGACACACAAATGCAGCCGGCATGCATACACACCTCTATACACACACACACACACACACACACACTGACAGACAAGCACACACACACACACACTGTTTTTCGTAGCAGCCTGTCGTTTCATAAGATCAATATCCCTATTAAAACCATATCATGTCTGTGCAATGTCCTAATGTGTGTGTGTGTGTGTGTGTGTGTGTCTCCTCTGATTTCCTGTAATCTAAAGGGGCCTATTGATCGGTTGCAGGGCCGGACACACACACACACACACACATACACACACACTGGCTATCACAACTCGCTCTCTCCCCCCTCTCTCTCTCTCTCTCTTTTTCCTGCTTTCTCCTCGTTTGTCTCTTGACCTCCCCGCTCTCTCCATCTCTCCACAGGTAAACACCACACACTCGCCTAAATACAGCGGAATATACACAAGCCTGTCTGTATTTAATAATTCATCTGACGGCGGATAGGGAATACACTCGCAGTCTGCTTTGGAAAAACCTACGAGGATTCCAATTTTAGCTGCGTTTTGATGTTTTTCGGCTGAAACCGGAGCGAAAAGAGCCGAGAGACGATATATATTTGTGCTGAGATCTGTAAATTTGACCATTTCTGTGCCAAAATGTTCCAAGGATTCAGTGGAAAAGCCTCTGAAACAGCATTCAGACAGGGTTCCTACACAGTTTTCAATTTAAAAATCCATACTTTTTCCCAGACCTTGATTTGTTTGGAAGATTTTGTCTGGCGTTCAATATGATTTACGCAGATAGACATCTTGCCCCTGCTAACTAGGTCATATCACTGTATAGATGAAGATTGTTCTTCAATATCAGAATATGTGAGATGATTGGCAGGGTTCCTACACGGTTTCCATTTTAAAATTCCATATTTTTCCCAGACTGGATTTGATTTTGGTGGGTATTTGATATAATGCATGCTGACAGCGGCTGGGTAATAAGAGCGTCCCTCTATCTTAACATTATTCTTCACATCAACAAAAACTGTGGACTCAAAGTGGCTCTACAACAACATAAAAGCTAGAATTATGTGTGTATCGGACCTGAACCGCAACATTTTCCATACTTTTCCAGATATTTTTTCAAATTCCCAAACTATTCAAGACCTGGAAATGATCAAATTCATTTTTAATGCTTTTCCAGACTTTCCAGACCTGCGTAGGAACCCTGTTTAAACCATCATGGGACACCAAAACTCTCCACTGAAAGCCAGACTAATGAAATAGCTGAAACCCAGGATGACACCACTACTGCTACCAGAGCTTCAGGTTAAACATTTCATTGGTTCTTCATGATGTTTCCATCTGACACCAGTCTGAATCAATAGTTCACCTTCACCTTTACAGGTGTGACCATGGCAACGCGCCACGTGGCTATGGCAACGGCTCATGTGATAAGACTGCGTTTCTGGAATATGAATTCTCTCTCTAACTCACACACACACACACACACATGAAAGCATATGAAGCGCATGAATTTACACTCAATATCACAGAGATGATGTACTGACGATCAATAGTATGCAGCACACATCCACTAGGAGCAATCTATTGTCCATTTAGATAGAATGACAGAGAGATGAGCATTGACATGCTGGCAAGCACTCACACACATTATACACACACACACATACACACCAAGGTTATTGTAGTTTTGCATTTTTCATTAGTTTTTATTTTTATTTCGTTTTGACTTTTTATTTCAATTTCAGTTTAGTTTTAATTTGTTTTTAAAGCGGGTTTGCTAGTTTAGTTTTTATTTTTTGAAAATGCTTAGTTTTAGTTTCGTTTTTATTAGTTTCAGTGTTAGTTTTAGTCTTTTTTTGTAATATGGGGTATTTGTCAGGGGCGAGATTCACAAATTCAAAATACTAGGCTTATGTATGAAGACAAAAATTAAAGACATTTTCTCTATAATTTTAGGTTATTTTAGTTAGTTTTGTAAACACACAATACAGTTTCACTTAGTTATCGTGTTTTTGTAAAGCCTCGTTTTTATTTTTATTTCAGTTAACGAAAATGTTTTTTCACACCTAGTTTTCATTATTTCGTTAGTTTTTGTTAACGATAATAACCTTGACACACACACACACACACACTCAAACAAACACACAGACAATACTGATCCATGCAGAATCAGAATCCATTTTTCCCAAAATTGTAAATGTGTAAACTTTATTCCCTTTAACATTAGATGCAATGTAAAAAAAAAACAGTAGAGTCTTGACAGTAAGTATGTTTGAGCTTGTTTACATCTGTAAATAATCATCATCATAAACATCTGCTGCATTAATAACAAACATGTGGATACATTTTGGTTTGGATGAGATTCAAAGAATAAAGGAACTTGATAAGTGTCAAGTCACACCAAACTCCATTCAAAAATCTGGCATTTTTATGTCACCTTGCTTATTAGCCCATGTACACACCTCACAGAACATGACAAAAGGTTTATGTTATTTTATGGCTTTTAAAGTAATAATCAGCAACATTTTCATAGAAATAAATGTCTGTTTTGTTACACAGGAGTGATTCAACCTGTATCCACTCCATGAAAGCTTTTCCATTCGCTGTTCTAAACACACAAGAGTGGTCGCTCTTTCCCGGGAAAACAAAATTCCTCTGGAGCACAGGAAGTGATGCATGTTTCCAAAGAAGAAGAAGACTAAATAGAAATTTAAAAAAAACAGAAATCTTGAGGATTAACACTTAAAAGTTTACGGACGGAAAGCGAGTTCTGCCGGGTCAAGAGAGCGAGAGAGCGAACGACAAATTCAAATAGTCCCCCCCAATCCCCCCCCACCCAACCCCCGGCCCCTGATTAATGAAACACCTCCGATAATATTTGCCCAGCGGCCCGGCTGCCAAAGGTAACGCGGTGTGTGTGTGTGTGTGTGTGTGTGTGTGTGTGTGTGTGTGTGTGTGTGAGAGAGACAGAGGAGACGAATGATAAAACCATCCATCTGACAGGCTGTCTGTACCGATACATCTTCCTCTCCTCTCTCTCTCTCTCTCTCTCTCTCCCTCTGCCTTCTTCTTCTCCTACTTCATATCGCTTCCGCTTTCCTAATTCCGAATATTTTCTACACCCACACCGCTCAAATTAAAATAAGAATTAAAAGCTGTTAAGTTGTCTTCTCGTCATCTTTCCCTCTCTCTCTCTCTCTCTCTCTCTCTCTCTCTCTCTCTCTCTTCCCCCCATTGACAGAAACCTTTCAACAGTATTGACGACACTTGGCTAAGTGCCAGATGGGCCCTCCCCACACACACACACACACACACACACACACTCACTCACGCATACGACATCTACAGTCCCGTGTCTGATTGATAATTCATGCTATTGATCAGCTGTCTGTGTGTACTCCAGGGAATAGACACACACACTTACGGGTTGCAGTCTAAGTGGCGTGTGTGTGTGTGTGTGTGTGTGTGTGTGTGTGTGTGTGTGTGTGTGAGTGTGTGTGTGTGTGTGTGTGGTCTGGTTACCAGTCTGCTAAGCCATTTAATCCCTTTAGGAGATCAGAGCTATGGATCAATGGTCACCACTGGTAACTGATAGACATCCTACTCTCACTGCTCTGTGTGTGTGTGTGTGTGTGTGTAGTCACCACTGCTAACTGATAATCTCACTTAACACTACCATTAGTGCTCCTTGTCTGAGTGTGTGTGTGTGTCACGATGAGTCTTATTGCTCTGCATTAACACCGCCAACAATATTTATACCCAACTCAAGTCAATACATTTTTATTTTATATTTAAATCATCAGAATCTACATTCCTGTCCATTAAAGAGCAGAGAAAACAGTGCAAACCTCATTACTCCAGCTCTGTTTTCCCACCAGTATAGAAATTAGCATGAAGATGAATATTTCGGAAGGGTTTTTATTATAACATATCGCACCAAAGTATTGCACCGATTGTTCCCAGTTGCTTTGATACAAGCCTGAACATTGAACCATTGGGAGAGAAGCTAACTTTAGCCACCACATCAGAGGAAATATATCCTGTCTCTTACATCCTGTTACCCACCAACACATATCTAGGATACTATTGTCACAGTTTACAGTCTGTTTGACATGAATACTGGAAGCTGTTCACATTTTTGCTAAAAGTGTTTTTGAAATGGTTTTAAAGCAACGCTAGCTTGCTTTACCTGTAATGTTAGCCGGGTTAGCTAGCAAGCTAAAGGCTTCCAGATACAGAGGAATATACTGGGGTCATGCCTATGTTCCCAGGGTCCTATGTTCCCAAGGTCCTATGTTCCCAGGGTCCTATGTTCCCAAGGTCCTATGTTCCCAGGATCCTATGGTCCCAGGGTCCTATGTTCCCAGGGTCCTATGTTCCCAAGGTCCTATGTTCCCAGGGTCCTATGTTCCCAAGGTCCTATGTTCCCAAAGTCCTATGTTCCCAGGGTCCTATGTTCCCAGGGTCCTAAGTTCCCAAAGTCCTATGTTCCCAGGGTCCTAAGTTCCCAAGGTCCTATGTTCCCAGGGTCCTATGTTCCCAAGATCCTATGTTCCCAAAGTCCTATGTTCCCAGGGTCCTAAGTTCCCAAAGTCCTATGTTCCCAGGGTCCTATGTTCCCAGGGTCCTATGTTCCCCAGATTTATATGGCACATAATGAGAACATGACAAAGGGTCCTATGTTCCCCAGTTCTATATATGTGCTCTCCCAGGGTCCTATGTTCCCAGGGTCCTATGTTCCCAGTGTCCTATGTTCCCAGGGTCCTATGTTCCCCAGCTCTATATAGCACATAATGGGAACCTGAAAAAGATGTTCCCCAGCTCTGTATTCACTTAATATGGTTAGGGTTAGGGTTAGGGTTTAGGGGTTAGGGTTAGGGTTAAACATAGGACCCTGAGAACATAGGACCCTTTGTCATGTTCCCATTATGTGCCATATAAATCTGGGGAACATAGGACCCTGGGAACATAGATACGCTCCCGAACATACTTATCGACTGTACCAGACAAGTGAAAACAGTCTGATAATATTAAGTAAAGACTTGTCACCTGTCTGTTTCAATGGCCTACCATTATTCATCCCTGCTATCCTCAAATGAATTGAAACAACGCATATGATCAGTATATTAACACTTCCTTTTGGAATAAAACACATTCGACATCGAAACATTCCCGTTTGAAACAATTTACAGCAAAGGGACACAATGTAAGGTCATATTTTGTAATAATAACATGTATGGAGACCTATGTTCATGTGCTCAGCTGTTTTTTTTGGTGAAAGCAAAAATACAAAAAAAGGAATATCTCATCTACCTTCAAAAAGCCAGCCTTTCGAAGACAGATTCCTTTTCCTATCGACTGCTGTGTGTTTTGGAATTTTTTACGATGCGTTATCACCGGGTCGGGTTTGATCCCGGGATGATGAAATCATTTTCCGACTGCCAATCACACTTTAAACAACAGGCTAAACCGGAGATAAAGAGAATGACTGGGACTTTTCTAAAGGAGACGGGAATAACGAAACAGGCAGAGGGATGGCGAGCCAGCCGGAGACTCGGCGGGTTGTGTGTGTGTGTGAGTGTGTGTGTGTGTGTTGTAGCACCTCGTGTCTACGTCTACCCATAAAAATGAGCGGCCTTTCCATTGTTCTGGCCCCTGCTACTGACAGCAGCACTGAGGGCGGGGGGGCGTACACTACAGGATTTACGCGCTAACGAAGCACCGGAGCGGCTGTCAGAAACAAATTCTGTTCATTTACGTGCCGAGGAATCCTCTAAAAAAAAAAAAAAAAAAAAAAAAACCCCGATAATTAACATTTTTCCGACCAAATCCGGAGCCTCGTAAAAAGCCGTACACGCACATTTCTTCGCGAGGCGTTCGAGGGTTCAGCGACAAACGGGAATTCCTATACACGCGATCACAGAGGGCCATCTGTGGCACAAGCTGGGACGTCCGCCCCTTTTGTTTTTCGTGTGTGTGTGTGTGTGTGTGAGGCAGAAGTCATTGTTCAGCAGATGACCTTCGCTCCGAGCAATGTCCCTCGCTCCTTCCCACCTCCCCTCCGCCCCCCCCCCGCCCCTTCCTCTCCTTTTTCTTTCTATTTCTCTTTCTGCGCACTATGGACATAGGCTGAGAAACACAGAGCAGTGAGGGAAAGACAGAAAGCAGGGCACAGACTTTAGCTTCAAAATGAAAAAATAGAATCAAAAATAGACTTTTCTATACGTGCCCCCGCTGCGGCCGAGAGCGCTTTGCTGCGGGAGAGAGAGAGAGAGAGAGAGAGAGAGAGAGAATAAATCTTTTACGACGCAGATGTGAGGTTGAAAGAGAAAACCAGGGGGGGTAAAAATAGAGAGGAGTCCAATTTTTTGGCGGGTCCGGTGGTTTTTGCCCGAGCCGGGCTTGGGCTTGGACTAGGCCCGGGTTCAAATCCTACTTCGATTTTTTTTTTTCCTCTCTCTCCTCCTTTGTTCCCCCGCCTGAAAAATTCATAAAAAGAGTGATAAAGCGGTGGATGAGCCCCAGCTGGTCCCCAGCAAAGTCCAGTTATTAAAGGAAACTACATGGAGAAATCACTTTATTCCTCGACTGGTACGATGGATCCTACACTACTTTTTCCACTTATTCATACAGCATGTACTTTCTATTTTTGGTAGATATCATTGTACATATTGTGTTATGTATCCGTATTATGCTGCACACCCTCATTATGTTGTAGTTCATACTTTACATTCATACATTTCTACTTAACATGACCTGAAGCGTTTAAATTATCATTTTTAATAGAATGAAACCCTATTCAATTTCGGTAACACTTTACAATAAGGGTCACTAAGTTAAGGGTTAGTTGGTGCTTAATAAGGGTTAGTTAATGCTTAAGGGTTAGTTAATGCTTAATAAGGGTTAGTTAATGCTTAAGGGTTAGTTAATGCTTAAGGGTTACTTAATGCTTAATAAGGGTTAGTTAATGCTTAAGGGTTACTTAATGCTTAATAAGGGTTAGTTAATGCTTAAGGGTTAGTCAATGCTTAATAAGGGTAAGTTAATGCTTAATAAGCATTAATAACCCTTAATTAACAGTTAACTAATGTGTAATTTACTAATGGTGTT
The DNA here is from genome assembly GCF_046629955.1 of Centroberyx affinis. Lineage (NCBI taxonomy): Eukaryota > Metazoa > Chordata > Actinopteri > Beryciformes > Berycidae > Centroberyx > Centroberyx affinis. The sequence goes on along the minus strand of NW_027282323.1, from coordinate 70,302 downwards.
CATGTTAACTAAGGTATTAATTTATACATTATTTAATAGTTTATAAAGATGTGTTACCGATTTCATTGCACATATTGTGTTATGTATATGTATTATGCTGCACACCCTCATAATGTTGTAGTTCATACTTTACATTCATACCTTTCTACTTAACATGACCTAGCGTTTAAATTATTACATGGAATAGCGTTTCCCACTTGTACTTCCCTCATCCCCATTCTTATTTGCTCTATTCTGATTTACATTCTATATTTACATTACGTTCACTTGTCTTCATACAGAAATAACCTTGGTGGTTTTTAATTGGAGTCGACGCTAAAATGAAAATGAGTGCAAGAGGTTTAAAGTCAGCCGGCGTGAAATGGCTCTGTGACCTCTGAGGAGCTGCGGAACTGGTCTTCCAGGTTCTTGGCTCTGGATCTGACCTCCAACAAGGGTCTGAACTGGCCTCTAATCTGTTCCTCTCACACCATGAGACTCCACTGTTTCACCACAAACCCACACTGACCCACATACAGTGTGAATGCTGCTGCTCTTATTTCAAGGGATTATTTGAGATTGGTTTGTTTATTATTGTATTGGCTTATTGAAACATTATACTCTCTAGAATTTATAGTATTTTTTTACATATACATTTATACAGTATATAATAGAACTACTAACCTCCTCCTCTCCTCTCCTCTCCTTGTCTCCTCTCCTCTCTCCTCCTCTCCTTTCCTTGTCTCCTCTCCTCTCCTCCTCCTCTCCTTTCCTTGTCTCCTCTCCTCTCCTTGTCTCCTCTCCTTTCCTCTCCTCCCCCTCGTCTCCTCTCCTTTCCTTGTCTCCTCTCCTCTACTTTCCTCTCCTCTCCTTTCCTCTCCCCCTCTCCTCTCCTTGTCTCCTCTCCTTGTTTCCTCTCCTCTCCTTGTGTCCTCTCCTCCTCTCGTCTCCTCTCCTCTCCTTGTCTCCTCTCCTCTCATCTCCTCCTCTCTCCTCTCCTCTCCTCTCCTTTCCTCTCCCCCTCTCCTCTCCTTGTCTCCTCTCCCCTCTCTTCCACCTCTCCTCTCCTTGTCTCTCCTCTCCTCTCCTCTTCCCCTCCCCTCCTCTCCTCTCATCTCCTCTCCTCCATGGTACACAAACACACAAACCGCTCTCCAATTATAGCAGTGGCATACAGTATATTTATTCACACTTATTTTCTAACACTTTTTCTTCCTTTCTTTCTTTTTAACAGTATTACATTTTCAATTCATACTCGTAATAGCAGTGCTTGATATTTGTTTGTATTTCCTTTATATATTCTTTTTTTATTATTTATATTCATTATTTTAGATGTATTATTTCCATGTAATTCATTAGCAGTAGGCCAAGTCTTTCAGCAGTACTAGTGCTGGAACAAAGGAAGAGAAAGGCGTGGGCAGACATACTGTATGTGGCAATTAAAGATTTGACAGTATTGTGCTTTTTTTTTGCCAGGCTATTGACAACGGATAGAAAACCAATGTGGATGGCATTGTCTCCTGTGACAAAGGGGAGATAGGATCGGTCATGTCTGCCAACGGGCGAGACAAAGACACACACACACAAAAGGCAGAGAGAGCTAAAGGGGGGGAAAGAGTGAAAGAGAGAGAGAGAGAGAGAGAGAGAGAGAGAGAGAGAGAGAGAGAGAGAGAGAGAGAAAGAGACAAAGAGGGAAAGTTGCAGCCACAGCCCATGATAGCCATGCCAGCTATGTGGGGCATGTGGCAGCTAAGGCTTGGAGGGGTCTGTGCACACACACACACACACACACACACACACACACACACACGCACCAAGAGGCGGTCCGGGGGTCTTAACAGATTAGTGGAAGGGGAAGCATGTCTCCAGGAGGGCACCGACACACACACCCGCCCCCCCCTGCTGCAGTGGATTCCAACGCCACATGGCATGACTGGTGTGTGTGTGTGTGTGTGTGTGTGTGTGTGTGGAAGAAAGAGAGAGAGAGAGAGAGCTCAGACTGGCTGTCTGGCAATTTGGGGCAAAATCCAGATTGGCAAACTCACTTTTTTTTTGTGTTTTTTTTTTTGTTTTACTTTTTCTGTGTGTGTGTGTCTCTTTCTGTGTGTGTGTGTGTGTGTGTCTAAGTATGTGTGTGTGTGTGTCAGACAGCAGTTCATTAGTCTCCAGCTAATCTCCCAGCACATGGTGAAGAATTTGGCCCTCACACACTCCGGCATTACAGTGTAAACACAGACGTCAGCTGCCAGCCCCGACATTAGTGTGCCACTGCTTCACTGTTAATCCACCCTATCTGCCTGTTTCACTATTGACCTATAATATCCATAATTATCCATTCATTGGTATCATTTGGTTATATATCATCCATCTACCTTTCATTTCCCTGAAGCAGTGATTCTCAACCTTTTTCATATCAAGAACCCCTAATTTAGTCCACATTTGGTGAGATTTTGCCTCTCAAACCAAAATCTGTGAATATTTTTTTATTGTCAGATATGATTTTGCATAGAATTCCATGACTACCCTACTGTAGGTAGAGAGATAACAGAGAAACTATGATCAAAATAGTCACAAAATAATAAAGTTTAACAATTCATCAATTTGCTTGGGACCCCCTGGAACGCCCTGAAGGACCCCCCGGTGGTCCCCGGACCACACGTTGAGAACCGCTGCCCTGAAGCATCTATTCCTCATGCTATTGGCTCACGTGTGTGTTTTTAGAGTTTCGCCCCCCAGATGGAGAGACTTCCACTAATCCTGCACAGACTATTCAAATATACTGGCCTATTAGAAAATATAGCTGGATTATGATTCTGCTACCGATATTTCTGGATGGAAGCTGTGCAATAACCGATACTCGATACATTTAGATATGATCATTTCACGCCAGAAGCTGACAATAATTAAGTTTTTGCTCCAGAATTGTATTCTAGGGTGGAAAAGCCTCTGAAGCAGCATTTAGACCGGTGGTTCTCAACGTGGGGTCCGGGGACCACCAGGGGTCCTTGAGGGGGTTCCAGGGGGTCCCCAGCAAATTGATGAATTGTTAAACTTCAGCATTATTTCATTTACAAAAACACAGTTAGAGAATGTATATAGAAAAATGGCTCTTTTGATCATAGTTTCTCTGTTATCTCTCTACCTGCAATACAGATAGTCATGGAATTCTGGACAAAATCATATCTAACAATAAAAATAGTCTCAGATTTTGGTTTGAGAGACAGAATCTCATCAAATGGGGGTCCGTGGCCCTAATGTGGACTAAATTAGGGGTCCTTGATATGAAAAAGGTTGAGAATCACTGATTTAGACCATCATGGGACACTAAAACTCTCCACTGAAAACCATATAGCCCAATAGGGTAAACTGTTAAATATTGTCTGTAATATCTATAAACACACACACACACTTGTATGAACACACACAATGGAGAGGCGTAAAAATAAACTCTTGGAATAAAGAAACTCCCATTTTCACACTCGACACTATTCAGAGCAGTCGCTGGAGTGTGTGATGCAGCTGTGTGTGTGTGTGTGTGTGTGTGTGTGTGTGTGTGTAGTGAGAGGGCCCAAGAGGGAGCCCACTCACACACACACACACACACACAAAGAAAATAACACAGTCCACCATCCACCACCATGCCCACTCACTCTTCAGTCCCTCCATACAAACACAATTCTATCTCTCGGTCTCGCTCTCCTTCTCTCTCTCTCTCACTCTGTCTCTCACTCACACACACACACACACACACACACACACACACACCTTCTCCCTTTACACACTAGCAGAGCAGAAAATGAGTCCACTGCAGGTAATAAAATGGATCCCACAGGGCAAGCTCACACACTCACACACACACACACACAGTGACCTCCTTACTCTACTTCCCAGGGTGGTAAGAGGTGTGTGTGTGTGTGTGTGTGTGTGTGTGTGTTTACAGAGGAACACAATGCTGGCGGACTCATTTTTCATCACACATCATGATCTGCACTAGAGTTAGCCTGATATAGGGGGCCGATATCAGGAGCACACACACACACACACACACAGCTGTTCCTGTATGTGTGTGTGTGTGTGTGTGTGTGTGTGTGTGTGTGTGAGAGACGGGGCTTAGCATGGCGCGTGGCGACACACCCTCCCTGACCCATCACCGTCTTTGATGTCACACTGACCAATGGCAGCTGTGCCAGCTGACACTGCTCCTTGACCTCCTGACACACACACACACACACACACACACACACACACACACACACACACACACACACACACACACACACACACACTATGGTGTTTCCATCCAACTGTCATGTGGATTTTTAGAAAAATGTCCCAAAAATAAAATGTGAATTAGGGAATAGAGGATAGGATGAAGGGACGAAGGGGGGAGGGGAGGATGGAGATGGAGGGAAGGAAAGAGTGAGTAGTGAAATGAGGAAAGGAGAGAAGGATGAAGAATAAGGTGAGGGAGGGAGGCGGGGTAAGAAGAGAGGGAGGAAGGATAGGGGAAAGGAAGGGTGGACGGAAGGAGGGAGGAAAGACGAGGACAGAGGGAAGGAAGCGGGGAGAATGGGGGGAGAGAGGAGGGAAGGGAGAAAAGGAAGGAAGGAATGATGGAGGGGGCGAGAGGGAATGAGAGAAAGAAGGGAGGGAGGAAGGGAAGGAAAGGAGGAAGAAAGAGGAAAAGGGGAACAGAGGAGAGGAAGGAGAAGGTGAAGTAAGGTAGCGTTTTGCTGTAATCTGTCCTGGTGTGACTCCGCTGGGACACACACACACACACACACACACACACACACACACACACACACACACACACACACACTTCCATCAGCTGAGAATAAATCCACTTCCTGAACATCAACAAACACACAAACACGACCGTTTGCATTTTTAAACTTATTTCCAAACTCACTGCCAACACTAATTTGTCTGCAGCTGTAGTCACCTCTCTCCTTTCTTCCTCTCTATTCACTTCCTCTGTCGTTTTCTCTCTCTCTCCGACCACGTTGAGACAAAGGCTGCACCTTTCATCGCTCTCCAATTACTGCTCTACTACTGTGTGTGTGTGTGTGTGTGTGTGAGAGAGAGAGAGTGTGTCAAGTCTTCTCTCAGCGGGAACTCCTTATCTCATAATGAGAAACTGGCAGGAGTGAAGTGTGTGTGTGTGTGTGTTTGTATGGAGGGGGAGTGGGGGGGGGTGGATGAGCGCAAGGACGAGTGATAACAATGAAGGGCATCGGCAAGGTAAATATAAAGAGCGTTCGGCGCACATACATGCATACACACACACACACACACACACACACACACACACACACATAGACTGTACAGACTGTAAGAGGTGTAAGTGAGAATTAAAGGACCAGTCCTCAGTCATTTTTTCACCTTGTTCACAGCAGTACTGACATGTTAGAAATATGACACATATCTCAAAGCACTAAAAGGGCTTTCAGGTGACATAACACCCTCTGGCAGCCATGTTGGAGGTCTTCAGCTCTTAAGCTTGTTAGCTAGTTAACCATAGTATCTGGTCAGCTAGCTATCACTGTATTGTTAGCCAATGTTATGTTGCTAGCAGTGCTATTAGTGGGTCTTGGTTGCATGTTAACATAAACATTAACAATAGTTTCCTCACTAGGTTAGAAGTTTAGCTGGTTAGCTAGCTGACAAAGCCAAAAACCAAACCGATTTGTTCAGGTTAACTGAGCTGAAACTTATCAAGCTACGACTCAAACTGCGTTTGAGCTGCTCAACAAGTTGCTAGAAGTCACCAGATGAGCTGAGCCTGATACAACTCCATCTAAGTCAAAAGACAGCTAAACCTGACTCAAGTCCAGCTAAATCTGACGAAAGCTATCTAAGTTTGACAAAAGACAGCAAAACCTGACACAAGTCCAGCTAAATCTGACAAGACAGTTAAACCTGATGCAAGTCCACATAACTATGACAAGACAGTTAAACATGATGCAAGTCCACCTAACTATGACAAGACAGTTAAACCTGACGCAAGTCCACCTAAATCTGACAAGACAGTTAAACCTGATGCAAGTCCACCTAACTATGACAAGACAGTTAAACCTGATGCAAGTCCACCTAACTATGACAAGACAGTTAAACCTGATGCAAGTCCAGCTAAATCTGACAAAAGACAGCTAAACCTGACTCAAGTCCAGCTAAATCTGACAAAAGACAGCTAAACCTGACTCAAGTCCAGCTAAATCTGACAAAAGACAGCTAAACCTGACTCAAGTCCAGCTAAATCTGACAGGAGACAGTTAAACCTGACTCAAATCCACCTAAATCTGACAAAAGACAGCTAAACCTGACTCAAGTCCACCTAAATCTGACAAAAGACAGCTAAACCTGACTCAAGTCCAGCTAAATCTGACAAAAGACAGCTAAACCTGACTCAAGTCCACCTAACTATGACAAAAGACAGTTAAACCTGACGCAAGTCCAGCTAAATCTGACAAGACAGTTAAACCTGATGCAAGTCCACCTAACTATGACAAGACAGTTAAACCTGACGCAAGTCCACCTAACTATGACAAGACAGTTAAACCTGATGCAAGTCCACCTAACTATGACAAGACAGCTAAACCTGACGCAAGTCCAGCTAAATCTGACAAAAGACAGCTAAACCTGACGCAAGTCCACCTAACTATGACAAGACAGTTAAACCTGATGCAAGTCCACCTAACTATGACAAGACAGTTAAACCTGATGCAAGTCCACCTAAATATGACAAAAGACAGCTAAACATGACTCAAGTCCACCTAAATCTGACAAAAGACAGCTAAACCTGACTCAAGTCCAGCTAAATCTGACAAAAGACAGCTAAACCTGACTCAAGTCCACCTAAATCTGACAGGAGACAGTTAAACCTGACTCAAATCCACCTAAATCTGACAAAAGACAGCTAAACCTGACTCAAGTCCACCTAAATCTGACAAAAGACAGCTAAACCTGACGCAAGTCCACCTAAATCTGACAAAAGACAGCTAAACCTGACGCAAGTCCACCTAAATCTGACAAAAGACAGTTAAACCTGACTCAAGTCCAGCTAAATCTGACAAAGCACATACATACATAACAAAGGCGGCTGAGTATGTCCTAAAATGGCCACCGTAGATTTCTATCTACTGTTCCAACTGCCCAAGAACTGATGTGAACATACGTAACATTCGGTGGAAAAACGACTCTACATCGCGGCTTCAAAACTGATCCGCATCCATGGAGTGGAGCCTCCAGAGAGGAACACAAGCATAGACCTGTGTTGCTGTAAATGTACTGTATATATGTGTGTGTGTGTGTGTGTGTGTGTGTGTGTGTGTGTGTGTGTGTGCTTTTTTGCTGCCTATGGTACTTTCTTAGTGTGTTAATGCTCTGGATAGGGAGGTAAACAGTGAACCTGCTAACTAGGCACATTGTGCTAAGAGCTTAATGAGCTAATGTCTGTGAATATGACTTTTTTCGGATAACGTCTGAGCAGAAAAGGCCACCACACCCATAACATACAGTATTTATACAGTACCTTACAGGCTTCTAAAAGACACTGAACCCAACAGTTAGGTAACATTTCTGTAGCTCTGTTTTGGCTTTAAATACATAAAAAAATCCCTAGTTTTTTTTGCTCTGGGTGTTTTCCTTTTCGGTGCATCCCTCCCTCCCTAGCCGTTTCTCTAACGTGTTTTCTCGAGTGTGACCCTCCCTTCCCTCCTAATCCCACCCGCGAATGTTGTTGTGACAACGCTAAGAAGCTACGTATCACCGCTGGGACGTCCCCCCCCCCCCCCCCTCTCTTTTCCCCTTACATGTAGATCTAATGAAGCGATGACTTCATCGCCGCACGTAACTCCCTGTGATGAAACTGAGGTTGGACCGATATACGGAGCCGATGTTATATATATAAAAAATGGAATATGGGCCCACCTCTGTTACGATGGATATTGATTGGATATGATTCATGTGATGGGATTATCTTTGGTTTCAGTGGAGAGTTTTAGTATCCCATAATGGTCTAAATGTTGTTTCAGAGGCTTTTCCACCCTGACAGGAATACAATTCCAGGAAAAACACTGAATAGATTTTTTTTTGGGCATGAAAATGATCAAATTTAACAGATACTGAACATTGAAGGCACTTTTCCAAAAAACGATATGATGCAAGATTACCACTGAATTCATTGTAAACAATTTCAGTTGCTGCGTATCAAACCAGTCCCACATGGGATGGGTGGGGAGAGAGAACAAAGATGAGGTCATCCAGTTAGAGAGGGAGGGGAGCAGCTGTACCTAGCACCATCATCATCATCATCTCCAACACACACACACACACAGTCCAATTCACAGCGCTGCTTACACATATGGCTCACTGCACCACAGCAAGCCTGCAGGGGCTTCCCCAGAGTACACACACACACACACACACACACACACACACACACACACACACACACACACACACACTGCCTGTCACCTGCTGGTGCAGTAAAATGCTTACTCACCCAACCACAAGATCAGAGCTGAATTATTAACAACATTATTACTTATTTCACTGCACATCCTCTATACACACACACACACACACACACACACACAGCACTTGCTAACACCTTCCTCTATTTATTTTGTCAGCTCTTCTTTCATCCTTTCATCCTTTACCCATCTAATCCTATCCTTGTGTATCTTTTCTTTCACCGTTCTTAGTGTCTCTCTCTTTCTCTCTTTATTAAAATAAACACATATAGTCCAGTCAGTGTGGTCCGCCTCTGATATGATGGATATGATGTAGTTTGATTGATTACATATCAGATTCCACACAAGTATGATTGAAATATGAATATTTTTCACCATTATTATTATTATACTGGGTTTCAGTGGGGATTTTAAGTGTCCCATGGTCTAAATGCTTGGAAATTCTGGGGGGAAACTTTTATTTTGGAATTTTTTGGAATTTGAAACATACTGAAAATCACAAAATATCACCTATCAGCAGCTTCAATCCAACCCTTAACCTGAACTGACTCTAATGCACCACTTTGCGACACTGGCCTCCACACAAGTATGCATGGATATGTTTTATTTATTGCCTTGCTGGCAAATCTCCGTATCTATTTTTAACATAACCGGGCTGTTGTGATTACTGGCACAGCAGGATACTAAATCATTGTCGCAGTTTCAGATGGACGTAAAATTACGCAGATCTTTTGTAAAATTAGCAGTCAAAAACAGGGTTTGACTGATAAGGGTTTTCGAAGGCCGATACCGATATTGTTGGTTTGAAGCTGCCGATAGCTGATGTTTTGTGCTTTAAAATTTGGCTATTTTCATTCTAAAACTGCAAGGATTCAGTGTTTCCCGCCAGAATTGTCAGGGTGGAAAAAGCCTCTGAAACCAAATTTAAACCGCGGGACACTAAAACTCTCCACTGAAACCCAGACTGCTTAAACTGCAATGTGATTTTAGGTTTAACAGCTCCTCAAGACAGCCTGGAAACTCTGGGAACACTACTGAACAATCAAAGAAAGAAAGACCACACCCGATATACGTAGGCCAAAATCAGCCAACCGATATATCAGTCTAACCTCACTAAAAATAGCACCAGCTGAATCTGTGCCTATCGTACTGACCGGCCACGTTCAAACAGCTGTGTTTAGTCCCGAAATGCCAAAAAAAAGAGTAGCAAGTAGAAGAAAAAATGTTCACGCTTTATTTTCCGCGTCCGCAATTTCCTAATAATTTCCTGGAAAAGAACTGTTAATTTCTTGGGAAAGTTTCCTGGAAAGAATCATGAAATTATGTAGTAGTTACATAGAAAATTTGAAATTAAAGAATCCGGTAACACTTTACAATAAGGGTACATTAATTAAGGGTTAGTTAATGCTTAATAAGGGTTAGTTAATGCTTAATAAGGGTTAGTTAATGCTTAATAAGGGTTAATTAATGCTTAATAAGGGTTAGTTAATGCTTACTTAACAGTTACCTAATGTGTCTGGTAATCATTTACTAATGGTGTTCATGTTAACTAAGGTATAAACTATTAAATAATGTATAAATTAATACCTTAGTTAACATGAACACCATTAGTAAATGATTACCAGACACATTAGGTAACTGTTAATTAAGGGTTAGTTAATGCTTATTAAGCATTAACTAACCCTTAATTAATGTATCCTTATTGTAAAGTGTTACCAAGAAACCACAAATAACTATATTATATAATTATATGAATGACTTTTAGATGAATGACTGAAATTCTTTTAGAAATTGACAGTATCTTATCGACTCTTTTCTGTAGAACTGCTGCATCATTTCACGATTCTTTCCAGGAAACCTCCTACAAAATGAACAGTTCCTTTCTCGGAAATTATTAGGGAACGGTAGACCCCGGAAAATAAAGTCTTACCAAAAAAAAAAATATGATGCCTGAACGCAAAGTGTCATGTGACCGATAAAGTGACATGGGTTTTTTCTGAGGAACCCCCATCATCACCAGCTCACTGGGAATTGGAAACTTCGTGTTTTTTCACGTTAACGTTTTTTTTCTTCCATTCGGGATACTGGAAACGATATCTCTCTCTCTGTGGCGTCATCCATCTATCTATCTGTTTTTTTTTCTTGAGGAACGGCCTTGAGTTGAAAAGAAAGACACGTAGGAAACACACACACACTACACACACACACGTTAAACGGCGACAATAGCAGGAAGTGTGTGTGCGTGATATAAAAACATCCATGACCCAGCTCAGTCATAATGAAACTATTCCTGTCCATTCTTTTCCAGCTCATTTCATGTTAAATCATAGTAGTTTCCCAGAATACACTGCTAGACATTGTCTTTCTCTTTCTTTCTCTTTTTTCCATCCCTTTCCTTCCTTTCTTCCTCCCTTACCTTTCTTTCCTTTCGTCCTCCCTTACCTTTTCCTTCATTTCTTCCTTCGTCTGTTCCTTTCCTTCATTTTGTTGCGTTCCTTCCCTCGTCCTTTCCCTCTTTCTTTCTATCCTTCATCATTCCTTTCTCTCCTTTTCCATCCTTACTTCCTCTCCTTCCTGTCTTCTTTCCTGCCTTACCTTCTTACATTCTACATTAGGTAGGATGTTTGAAAGGTAATTCTACATTACCTTTCTTTCATAATTCTTTCCTTCCTTCCCTTTGTTCTTTCCTTTTCTTTCCTTTCCTCCCCCTCTTCATTCCTTCCCTCATTTAATCCTTTCTTTTTCCTTTGTTTCTTACTTTCATTCATCATTCCATCGTTCGTCCACATTCTTCCCTTTCTTTCCTTTCCTTCTCTCCTTTGTACCGCCCTTTCTTCCTTTCTATCCGTTTCTACAAATCTACAGCGTATATCCCATAATCTTTCTCTATGACCTAAAGCCCATTCCTTCCTTCCTTCCTTCCTTCCATGCCTCCTTCCTTCCTTACCTTGCCCAGTGGCTTGTTGCCGCTCTCCCAGCTCCTCTTCTCCAGGGAGGGGGGCACCTGGTACACGTCCTGCCCGGCTCCGGGCCCCCCGGCCGGGGCCGCCCCCTGGCTCGGCACGGGCCCTATGGAGGGGGGCACCTGGTAGATGTCCTGCCCGGGCAGCCGGTACTGTCTCTGGCCTAGCGGGGCCTTGCTGGGGGGTCCGGGCGGAGGGGGCCCGCCGGGGCCCGAGGGGACCTGGTACACGCTCTGCGGGCTGGGCTTGGGGCCGTGGGAGGGGGGCATCATGTAGACGCTGTCGGGGTTGGGCTGCGCGGGGCCGGGGGCGGAGTAGGCCGGGTGCATCGACGTGTACTGGGCCGAGGGGAGGGGCTTACAGGGGTACGGGGGGGCGGGCGAGGAGCCGGCGGGCAGGGGCTTGGCGTAGGCGCTCTGAGGCGGGACGGCCCGCTGCGACAGGGACGGCGGACAGGGGGGGGCGGGCCCGTCCGAAGAGGCCAGGGCCTGCTGCTGCTGCTTGTCGTACATGCCCACCAGGATCTTGAGGCGGTTGCCGGGGACGATGCCCTGGCGGCCGTGGAGCGAGCAGAGCCACCAGCCGTCCAGGCCCTGCGTGTCCCGCTCCAGCACCGTCATGATGTCGCCCTTGCGGAAGGAGAGCTCGTCCGGGGACTCGGCCACGTTGTCGTACAACGCCTTGGCCAGCACGTTCTGCGGGGGGGGAGACAGGAGACACAAGTAAGCAAACCGGTGGTACTCTATCTAGAATGTATAAGGCAGCACCAAACATGTCATCCCTGGGCTAATCAGCAACATAGATACAGTGGTGGAAGAAGTACTCTGATCCTTTACTTAAGTAAAAGTACATAAGTATTAGCAGCAAAATGTAGTTAAAGTATTAAAGTAAAAGTAGTGCTTTGGTCCCTCTGACTGATATTTTATTATATATGACATCATTAGATTAATACTGAAGCATCAGTGTGTAAGCAGCATGTTACTGTTGTAGCTGCTGGAGGTGGAGCTAGTTTGAACTACTTTATATACAGTTAGCTAGTTTAGTCCAGTGGTGCCCAACCTAGGGGTCGGGCCCCTCCGAAGGGTCACCAGATAAATCTGAGGGGTCGTGAGATGATTAATGGGAGAGGAAAGAAGAAAAAACAAAGTTCTGATACACAAATCTGTTTTCAGTTTTGGGACTTTTTCTCTAATCTTTGATTTTTGCTGAAATATTGGATCATTTGAACATTTATTGAAATGAAACCATGTGAGGTTTAGAGGGAAAAATCACTATTTGGTGGAGCTGTTAACAACTCATAGACATCTGAAATGTGACCCGACTACACACTGCTTTTTGTAAGACGTCAAAAGCCAAAAAGGTTGGAAACCACTGGTTTCATCTTTAACAATGTGTTGTATTTTAAAAGCTTGTTATATTATCCATTGTGTCAAATCTCCATCTGAAAAGTAACTAAAGCTGTCAAATAAATGTAGTGGAGTAGAAAGTACAATATTTCCCTCTGAAATGTAGTGGAGTGGAAGTATAAAGTAGCATCAAATGGAAATACTCAAGTAAAGTACAAGTATCTCAGAATTGTACTTAAGTACAGTACTTGCGTAAATGCACTTAGTTACTTTCCACCACTGCATATATGTCCCCTTTGTGGTTGTGTATTGTGTGAGACCGGAACAACCGAACATCAGATCCAGTCCACTGAGCGACGGCCCCTCTTCAATCATTCACAGATTACAAGGACATATAAAAGAAGTGCTGATAGTATACACATGTGCAGGGAAGAGAGAGGAACTCAGAGCAGCTCATTGTGTGGTTTACAGCTGTCTTCCATAAGAGGTCAAAGTTTCCGGTCTGTTCTGTAACAATGCAAATACATTTTGTAGGCCCATTTGCATTGTCTGCTAGTCTTTTCTTCGTGGCATCTGTGGTTCTCTGTGCTGGCTGATGGTTTCAGATGATGCAGTCACCCCCTTGGGCCAATCAGTAAAAAACAGATTGTCCCAAGTCTAGCTCAGTGTCCTTGATGTATGATGCCAAAGACTGAAGTACTAGGACATTGAGCTAAATAGGGCTGTACCGAATAGTTCGAAGATTCAAAGCTTCAACCATAACGTTGACATTCGAATTTTAAATCAACATTCGAATGCTGTCTATTCATTCTGTTTAAACCAATGATGTATACCGTATTTCACAGTTGCAGATAAATAGTAGGCTACACTAATATTATAGTATTGTTACCTAGGTTACAGCCCCGTCCTGTGCACGACGAGTGAGTGTCGGTCACACTGAACTTCTAGTCACCGGACTGTTCAGACTTTTAATTTGAAATGTTCTGATTTTGTGTCAAAGTCAAGGATCTTTGGCTATTCCTATACATTAATATCTTCTGGCTGAAATTCCACTTTTCCTGATGTTTCCACATATTCTCTTTGTTTTGTTGGGTGCGTATGTTGTAAATCTACATATGGGTACCCGACTATTAAGACAGACTTGAAAAATTGTGAATATATCTTTTGTTTTAACATATTGGTTTAAGTCAGCTTGCAAAAGCCATTTTCATTGTTTATTGCCATTTCTGTCGTAGCATAATGTCGCTATAAGCCTATGGGCGCGATTATTATTTCATCATTATTTTATGCCCTTATTGGATTAGCCTACATGTATTTATGTTGATGAAACTGACGAGTTATACCGATTAAAGAAAGTTGATTTAATAAAAAAAGAATAACTCATATTAATCCGATGAATCACTTTATGGATTCATCTGATTTTTTTTTTTTTTATGATGACGTCATAAAATATGACGGTTGCTTTTGTTGTTATGATTGTTTGTTACTGTTTTTCTTGTTTTTTGTTTTTCTTTCACTTTAATTGTTTGCTATCACTTTTATATTTTCATTATCCTTGATGAGGATTATACTGTTGCTGCTTGCCATTAACATGAAATTTAAAACTCAATAAATAATTGTTCAAAAAATAAATAAATAAATAAATAAAATATGACGGCAGACATTCAAAGCTTCATTCGAAAACCTCAATAGAAGCTCCGAATGTAAAAAAAAAAATGACATTCTAAACTCAGTCCTTCTTAGTTGTCATTGTTTTCACATGGGGAACCAGTCTGTCCTTTTGCCTCGTATTGATCTTAAGATGTAAAAAAAAATCTGTCGGATGAATCAACAGCAAAAAAAACAAACAACTAATTTTAGCTCATAGTGGCCCTGCTGTACGTCACAGTGGAAAAACAATCAGACCGGTGGTTTCAAGAGCGGAGGAGGAGGGGGGGGGGCAGTGTGTTTGACTTGGGCTGCATTAGCTCTATCACAGGAGAATGAAATATCCATCATTCATAGCACTCGCAGCTAACAGCAAACACACACACACACACACACAGCAGGGTTAGACCGATATATGGGGCCGATATATTATATTATTAAAAATCAGATCCGGTCCAGTCAGTGTGTTCCACCTCTGATATGATGCAGTTTGATTGATTTCATGTTTATTGTATTGTCGATTTGGGATAAAAAATAGTCATATTTAAAGATACTGATAAATACAGATATCGGCCTTCCAAAACCTGTATCGGTTGAACCCTTAATAGACACACACACACGCTGTTCCTCACACACACACACACACACACACCTCCATCTGTGTGGAAACCCAGCGGGCAAACAGAAAGCCTCCTCTCTCTCTCCCTGGAACTCTTTGAAACTAAACCAATATTTGTCGTCGACGTCTGACCTCAGCCTCCTTCTCTACCTCCCTCCCTCCCTCTTTCTCCCTCTCTCTTTCTGTCTGAGTCCCGCCCCGGCCATCAGAGACTGGTACAGCCTGTACTGGCCCGGTGCCAGCCACACTCACCATCACATACACACACACACACACACACACACACACACACAAAGCGTTGCCCATCTGAATTGAGGCCGTGTAATTGGCTTCCTGATTTATCGTCCGACTTTTCTTTCATTGCGCTAAAGGACTGTTCACGCTCAGAGAGAGAGAGAGAGGGAGAGAGAGGGAGAGAGAGAGAGAGAGAGAGAGACAGTCAATCATGATATAATTACTCCAGCAAACTCTCCCTCATTCATTGGCTGTGTTTACATGCGTGGAGATTTCCCTTTCTACAGGAAAAATCCCCTCTTGGATCCTCTTACACTGTTACATACTGTATATACACTAGGGCTGGGCAATATATCGATATTATATCGATATCGTGATATGAGACTATAGATATCATCTTAGATTTTGGATATCGTAATATGGTGATATGGCATAAGTGTCTTTTCCTGGTTTTAAAGGCTGCATTACAGTAAAGTGATGTCATTTTCTGAACTTACCAGACTGTTCTAGCTGTTCTATTATTTGCCTTTACCCACTTAGTCATTATATCCACATTACTGATGATTATTTATCAAAAATCTCATTGTGTAAATATTTTGTGAAAGCACCAATAGTCATCCCTACAATATTGTCGCAATATAGATATCGAGGTATTTGGTCAAAAATATCGTGATATTTGATTTTGTCCATATCACCCAGCCCTAATATACAGTATGTATAATCTTTTCAAAGCGTTCCAGGAGTTATTTTGTGATGTGTTATCATTTACTTTTTTGGTGTAGCCACTTTCCGTCAACCTGCCTCGTCTACTTCTGCTTCAGTTAGAAGAGAAACTTCAGTTAAAAATATATAGTTAGCTAGCTAGCTAGTTTGTGAACACTGGGGCGTATGTATGACTGCTGCCCTTACCCAAAACTAGTTAGCTAGCCAGCTAACTAGCTAGTTCGCTAGTAGGGCTGAACGATTTTGAAAAAATATCTAATTGCGATTATTTTGACTGATATTGCAATTGCAATATGATTTGCGATATTAGAGGGAATGATCATTTTTTACATCATTATTCTCATTTTCATTGAAAAAACGTATTCAAATGATTACGGTGTGATTTTTGCGGGGATCTGTACCAAACAAAGATGTTTTCTTAAGTCTGTAGAATATGATGTGTAGGCCAGGACATCTCTGCAGCACCACAATATTTACTTTCAAATGCTATTTTGACACATTTCACCTTTAACAAATATTGCGATTTTTTCTTTTAAACCAGTTACTCCCACTATACTGATTGAGGGTCAACACATGTAAACACCATAGCTGGGTTACAGTAACATGGTTAAGATGCCATTCCAGGTTACTGTGGCATGGAAACACCTCACTCCTTCCACTTTTGCTTTTCAGTGTCTGTCAAACTCACACTGCCACTGGTTTATTCATGCTAACAGGGAGACTCAGTCACAGGGAGGCAAGGTTCATGGAAACACATTAACCTTAAGTATTGCCATATCTCTTTCCCTCTCTCTCTCTCTCTCGCTCTCTCTCTCTGTCTCTTTCTCTCTAGCTCTAGCAGCAATGGGTTTTTGTCTATGTGCACACACTCCAGATGCACTGCCCACCAGCACGATTCTGCTTGTGTGTGTGTGTGTGTGTGTGTGTGTGTGTGTGCGGAGTGTACAATGAATGCACTTCTCTGTCTTCCTCTCTTTCTTTCTCTCACCAAGTCTCAATGGAGAAATGAATACAGTCTGTCATGCTCCTGAGGCCAGACTCAGTTCTCGCTTTCTTTCTCGCACACACACACACACACACACACACACACACACACACACACACACACACACACACAAGCATAATCGTGCTGGTGGGCAATGGCTCTGGAGTGTGTGCACAACTCACTGCTACTAGAGCTAGAGAGAAAGAGACATAGTGCAAGAGAGAGAGAGAGAGAGGGTGACAGAGAGAAAGAGTGCACACCCAAGCATGAGGATTAGACCGATATACGAGGCCGATATTGGCCTTTAATTATTATTCATAAAATGTGTTGTTGTTGTCCCAAACCGGTGACACATCCTATGTTTGAAGAGTGGACACCTGCACAGGATTCACTCTGGGGAAAAAAAAAATTCCCATTTTCTTACGCGCACACACACACAGAAATGTCCCTGTTTTGTCCGTCACAGTGGCCGGAGAAACAGGAAGTGCATACCGATGACTCACGTGCCCTCCTGATTGGACGATGGCTCGATGACTCGACCCCAAGGTCCTAGAATCGCCCCATGGCTAAATTCTCTCTCTCTCTCTCTCTGAATACATTTTTGAGGGAAACACTGAATACACGCCATTATGCCGAGATCATTCCTGGACCGATCAGAGCAGGAAGAGTTGCTTTGGATTTTTTGAAGACGGGATCGGTATCCAATCGGGATCGAGACCTGTGTGTGTGTGTGTGTGTGTGTGACAACATCGAACCCTCCTGTCCAAACACAGTGTGCTGGAATCTGAATATGTTGGCGCAACAAACACAGGTGACTGTGGGAACCGTA
>NW_027282323.1:0-47500 GCF_046629955.1 Centroberyx affinis | reverse complement strand
TTAAAGTAAATATTGTGGTGCTGCAGAGATGTCCTGGCCTACACATCATATTCTACAGACTTAAGAAAACATCTTTGTTTGGTACAGATCCCCGCAAAAAATCACACCGTAATCGTTTGAATACGTTTTTCAATGAAAATGAGAATAATGATGTAAAAATGATCATTCCCTCTAATGTCGCGAATCATATCGCAATTGCAATATCAGTCAAAATAATCGCAATTAGATATTTTTTCAAATCGTTCAGCCCTACTAGCGCGCTAGCTAAACAACCACCAGGCTAACGCAAACTAATAATACAGTAATACTGGATGTTAAGCTACTATCATGGATACGTTTGAGTATTGAATGTTACAGTTAGCTTAACGTTTCCTCCACATGCTAGCACAGGTTTGATGCGGATATGTTTGAGATTAGCTAGTTTCTGATGCAATGCTAACAGAGAGCAACAAAATCTGTAGTATGTAATGATTTAAAATGTGGTAACACTTTACAATAAGGGTCACTAAGTTAAGGGTTAGTTAATGCTTAATAACCATTAACGAACCCTTAATTAACAGTTAACTAATGTGTCTGGTAAGCATTTACTAATGGTGTTCAACTAAGGTATTAATTTATACATTATTTAATAGTCATCTTTATAAACTATTATATAATGTATAAATTAATACCTTAGTTAACATGAACACCATTAGTAAATTACACATTAGTTAACTGTTAATTAAGGGTTAGTTAATGCTTATTAAGCATTAACTAACCCCTAACTTAGTGACCCTTATTGTAAAGTGTTACCTAAAATGTAGTGTACTTCAGTCAAAATGTACCCAAGTAATACTGAAATACTGCAAAAGTGTAAGTACACAAAAAGACAATTCAATTACAGTAATGAGAGTAAATGTAATTTGTTACTTCCACTGTTGTTAGCTAACACATAAACACACACACACACACACATACACACACAAACACAGCAACATACACAGGTCCCTGCTGAGTCGGTTGTGAAACACTGAGAGTATTGAATTCTGTTAAACAGAACATGAGACCTCCACTGGCTTATTGTCTGCTCATTTGGTTCATATTCATCTTTCCATATGAAAACCATAAGGCCTAACTACAGCAACAGAGAGACACACAACAGCTACTGCCTTTCCTTCACAGTGGTCAATGCACACACACACACACACACAAATGACAGAGAGCGAGAGAGAGAGAGAGAGAGAGAGAGAGAGGCCGACTCCCCCCACTGCCCAGAGACAGCTATCCCATAATTACAGCCTTAATCGCCATGGCTACCAACCCTCTCAACGTCACGGCAACCCCAGCCAAACATTCCAACACTGATCACTGCATTGTGAGACAACACAGAGAGAGAGAGGGAGAGAGAGAGAAACAAAGAGAGAGTTGTTTTTGCTTTGGTAATAAGTGCTTTTGTATTTCATGCCAATAAAGCACCTTTTAATCGAAACCGAAATTGAGAGGGGGATGGAGGGAAAGAAGAAAATGTAATGACAGACAAAGAGTAGTAGTGGTTCTATATGGAACCATAATGGGCTCAAAGAACCCTCTGATTTGTCAAAAAAATCCATCAAAACGTCCATAAAAACAATAAAAAGTAGCATTACTTTGCATGCAAAGATCTTAGCATGGTCAATAACTTGAATTCAACATTACAAGTCGGATTCTGCATACTGCCGATTGTTCATCAAGGCCTGTGTTTAAGAGCTTTACTAACCTGCACTTAGACAGGTAGCAGAGACTTCACCTAAAACCTGCTGACACACACCCTCTGATCACTGTGTGTGTGTGTGTGTGTGTGAGGCAGAGAGCAAGAGAGAGAGAGATTATAGTCTTTACCTCCACGGCTAACAACATATTTTGTAACGAACTGTAGCATTCATTTTCACATTGGAGTAAAACTTCCAGGTGCCACAACACAGCAGCTGTTGAAATGAAGTCGTATATTAAGCATTACTCCTCGTACACATGGTCTGCGTCTCTTATGTTTGAGGGTAAAACATGGAAGGAAGCAGGTGAGTATACATTCCTAACATCAGGGGCGTTCTGTTTGCCCAACATGACTCAAAACAAAAAAGAAAATCTCATTTTGTATGCATAGTTTGTGTGGAGTAGACCTTATCAGGGTATCTGTATGTGACACAAAGCCACAACAATGTGGAAACTCACCAGGTTTAGGATGTGTTCACATGAATCGATTGCGAAACTGTTCACACGCATGTATCTTTTGAGAAACTTGGAGCCGAGATTACAGTGTTGACTCTGTGATTCAGCAAAGAGTAGCTGGGAATAACATCCCAGTGATTCACAACTTGTTTGCCTGCTTCCTGTACTGTACTGTGCTGTTTTGTAATGTGTGCTGTAAATGTACTTTGGAGTATTATGAGTGTCAAATATGAAGCCATACAGACATGAGTTTAAGCAAAATTTGGCTGAAGTATGGGGACAGCAAGAAACAGGTTTTAAAGTTTGAAGGTCTTGAAGTGAATTTTAAGCAAATTTTTTGAAATGTTTAAAAAAACAAAACGCAAAATCGGTGTGTATATTTCATGCTTTCATGCCAAGACCAAAACAACAAAACAACAAAACGCATTTGGTTCTAAATTTTACAAACCACATTTCAGAACATCCAAAGCCACTTTTCAAATGGTATGCAAATGAAATTGAACCGTCCGTCAGGTAAATCACGCCAAGCCTTTGTCGTGATTTACTCTACAAATTCCCACTGGTATTTATCGCATAATTCCTTTATCGACAAAAAAAAGTTTCCCCTCCTCAAGCGAGTGTAAAATTTTGCGTTGCCACTGAGCCTTCCTAATTCGATACGTCGCTTAAAAATACTCGGAACGGAAATCCAGCTATAAAGACCCAGAACCAAACATCTTATATCCATCTCTTAATGTGAAATCCACATTACGATGCGGATGAGTCGACATTAAAAAAAAACGACTTGAGCTCACTTGTACGTATGCTAATTTTCACGCCGACGTAATCAAACGTTCTGGGAAAGCGATGTTAACTGTTATCGACCATTCAAGAAAGTTAGTCATCCGATCTGTTCGAGTTCTGGGAGCCGACCACTCAGGAATGTTGATTTGCATGGGAACGTCCATTCTAATGGGCCGTCTATGACCGGAGTGGTATGAGTCAGTCGCAGACGGCACAAAGCCTCGTCTGTCAGCGCCGGTCCAGACGTTCTCTTAATGTGTCTCATAGACACGACAGGATCTATGTGAAAGGTGACTTATCTGCCAGCTTTCTCAGGGTCCAGTTCCTTAGGGTTTAAGTCACAAAGTCACTAAGGACTTGCCTGATATCAGACAGAATTGTCAACTCCTTACACTCCATTTCCATCTTCAGTCTGACATTGCCTCCACTCTAACCGATTTCCGTGGGGGAGGGGGGATTCGATTTTCCCTAACCAATCGCTAGAGACCGACGTATCCGCCTGAATCTAACGTCATTTGAAGTCGACACTGATGCGTAGTCATGACGACACCAGAGACGGTTCAGAAAGTATAGAGCATCTTTGACAACACGGAGCGAGGTAAAAACAAAGTACGATAATGTACGATCTGCTTGACAGCGGCGTTAGTCCCACCCGTGGCACTGATTGGCTAATCGTTAGTCCCCCCCTGGTGTTCATTGGACCGATCATTTTTCAACCGAGAAACCACTGTTTCATGTCACGATGCCAGACCAGAATCAGTCAACTCAGTGGAGTGGGCGGATTCAAAGGTCTGGACCCAGGCAAACTAAGGACCCCAGCTATTTCAAAAACTGAGGTGGTTTCCTCTTTAGTTGGGTTGGGTTCGCCCATGTGAGAAGACAGTGATCAGACTGAGACCTTGTTGAGGTTTCTCACTACGTTTCCATACCTTCGTTTGGAGAGATCCCACCTGACTACAGGACGCACTGAGCATTAAGGGATGAACATTCCAATGAGTAATGGGTTAAGGATGAGTTTCACCCTGGAAGAAAGTCCTTTTCCTGCACCAAATGTCTGACCAATGAAGGAAATGACTCCTGCCACCTGAGTTCTGTTGATGAATTATGGTTCGCTTGAAAGTTTGCTGTATGAAATGTAGGATGCAACAAAGGACCAACTCTTCGCCTGAAGACGACAAAGACAAACTAGATTGTCTTTCATTTTTTTTCATCTTTCATTTCATTTCATTGTTTTCAGTAGAAGACCCACAAACTCAGGTGTAAAGTGGTGCCTTAAGTGCCTGCAGATGCAACTTGTGCACAAAAGTTGAACTCATCCAATATCACATCATCACAACACATGATTCCAGTTGTAGTTCCAAAGATGCTTGGCAAAGTTCAGGCACTTCAATGTATGGGTTGCACTCAGTAAGGGCTTCTTTTGAAGGATTATACAATCATTTTTGCTAATTTTCATGAAGGGTGCCAATATTTCTGGAGTATCTCCCCCCCATATATTGATCCAACCCTATTGTTCTTCTTAAAACCACCCCATAACATTAGAAGGATCAGCTGGCAAAGACTCCTAAAGTTCTTCAGCGAGAGACTGTGGAGCTAAACGCTTATGATCCAAATCTCCAGTGGCGTCTACAAAGCCTTTTCAGGTGCGCCGCACCGTCTCACGGGGCAACGCGCTAACTAGGTCAAAGGGGACCGTGTCCACCGACCTCTCCCTGAGTCAGGTTTACTGGCGTGTATGAGGCATGAGTCATATACGTAATATTTCTGCTCTAGAACCAGTTGTCAGGTGAAGTCGAGGTGTAGGACCTGGGGTGATATCTAGCACGCACACTATAGAGTTTATGAGTCTGAGTGAGTTCAGTTACTGCAGGTCTACTGCTGTCCTGGTGGATCATTGTCACATTATGGCTTGCATGGAGGCAGAATGAGATCAGCGAGACTAGGAGAGGATGAAACTTTGAAACTTAAATAAAATCCCCATGCGGAAATTGGGTAAAAATACATACAAAATACAAAAATGCCATGAGAAAATGACTATCCCAGCTGACGACAGTTACACACTGATTGACCGGTTGACCGACTGGCTGGTTTACTGACTGATTCACCGGCTTTATGGATGACACCTGTGTGTCCTCTAACTTGGGGGGGGGGGGGGCGGGGGCGGGGAAGACTTGACTGTGGTGGGTGGCTGTGTGTGTGGTTTGGTAGATGGGGATGGGGTGGGGGGGGTTGTCGCTGGAGCCAGAGCACCCTGGGGGGGCTGGAGATAGTGTGTGTGTGTGTCATGGAGGAGACAGAGGGGAATTCCTGCTGCAAGCCGACCTCCAGTGACTCAGTCAGTGAGTCAGTAGAAATGCATGGTGAAGTCGAAGTGTACTGACTCTGCCGCTGCTCATTCTTCTGCCTCTCCGCTTTTGCATTAATATCTCTATTTTTAAATGTATTTGTGGTTGTGTCATAAACCTCCTGTCGACCACAGCTGGCTCTATCATAGAGGTCCATTGGAGAATTAGCTGTGTGCAAATGTGTCTATGTGTCTACATACATAACAATCAGGCTAGAAGAAGAGAGCTAGCTGAAGAAGCTTGTTAGTGTGGCTGTAGATCCACTCAGTAACATTCTCAATAAAAGTGAATAGTGTGATAAGGTGGATTTGTTTCCACAGTAAACTGTCTTGTCTTTAGCTCTAGTCTCTACTGCAAAACACTCTGAGTTGTAGCTTGAGAAGAGTCAGCTCAGTTAACCTGAAATAACTGTTAGCTAGCTAACTAGCTAGCAGGCAAATTAGCAAAGACACCAGTGGTGGAAGAAGTACTGAGATCTTTTACTTCAGTAAAAGTAGCAATACAACAATGTAAAGATACTCCATTACAAGTAAAAGTCCTGCATTCAAAATCTTACTTTTGGCATACATGTACATGTAAGCAGCATTTTAAAGTTGTCAACGTGAAGCTAATCTTAACAATCTAGCTATACTTTTGGGTAGTCTAATCTGTAACAATGCTATTTTAGAGTAAAAAGTACAATATTTCCCTCTAAATGTAGTGGAGTAGAAGTACAAAGTAGCATAAAATGGAAATACTCAAGTAAAGTACAAGTACCTCAAAATTGTACTTAAGTACAGTACTTGAGTAAATAGTAATAGTTACTTTCCACCAGTGAAAGACACTGATGTTAATGTTAACATGGAATGAATAGCCACTAATGCTAGCTTTTCTTAGCTGTGTTAGCTAGTAGACAGTATGCTCAACAGAATGCTGCTTCAGGTGAATGAATGTTGAGCTACCAGCCTCGGCATCATGAATATGGGAATATGGCAAATGTACATGGGAATATGGAAAATGTATGTCAAGTTCAGTGAGCAGCATCAGTCATTTCTGGTGTCTCTTCTCAACACAGCCACTGTTTCGTCTGTTTCAAACCAGTATAGTTTTAATAGGATGATGTAAACTCAGGTTCAACTGATAGACTATGGGTTTTTTAAGGCCAATACTGATACCAATATGTTTGGATTCAAGCCAGAACTTCTTCTTTTCAGGGTGGAAAAGCCTCTGAAGCAGCATTGAGACCATCATGGGACACTAAAACTCTCCACTGAATCCCGGACTTGCTCATATATCACTCTAACCCTACTGTCAACAGATCCATCGGACGCCACCATTCTTAACCTTCACTACTGTCTCATACAAGACAAGATTAGCAAATGTGTTAACTAGCCAGGGTGAAAGACCCAACAGGGAAACCTGACACACACACACACACACACATTCCTCAATGGTATGGGGGGAATCCTCTTCATCTATTTAAAAGCAGCACCGTTTCCTGGCCCCCTGTTAAACCCTCCGTTCTGAAATAGCTTGTGTGTCACTGGCACTACAGTAGGTGTAGAAGAATTTCGTTCTTATGCAATACCGACATATTTGTATTGTTGCTATGAATTTGTACTGTTGACCTTCACAAACTGTCTTAAAACTCCAATGGGTGGGGTGTTTTTTTTGTTATTCCAAAACAGAGTTCAAGCCAGAAAGTGAGTTCTTGAAAGTCAAAAATCTGAACCATTGAGTCACTGGTATTGATCAACAACCCTATCAACCCCTGCAGATATATTATGTTCATTGTGTGCCACGGAGCAGTAAACATCTTCCTTTATTGCACTTTTATTGGTTTATTTCTGGTGTCTGAGCAGCGGGGGGGGGGAGCGAAGCCCGTGGCAATGAGCATCAGCGATCAATAATCTTATAATGCCAGCGCTATCTTCATTCTGAGCCTCTGTTTTGCAATGATGGATTACGTTCTTTCGTTTGCGATGCTGTCGGGGGGGAAAAAAAAAAAAAATGCAAGAGATTGAACCAGAATTCGAGCAATATTGGGTTTTTCCTCTTCATTTTTTTTTGGGATGATTTTCAGCATCTTTTCTATCTAGTTTCACGCCAAAAGTTGCAAGTATTCAGCGTTTCCACCCAGAACTGCATTCTTTCTCTCTGAAACAGCATTTAGACACTAAAACTCTCCATCTATATTGCATCTAAGCTGTTAAAAACTAAGAAAAAAGTGACACTAAAGTTTGTAAAGTCAGCGGAAAAATACGTTCAAATACTTGGCTGCTTATGATTTCCGTCACAATACGGTGTTATTACACGTTAATTACACGCTAATTACTGCTGTGTAATCATTAACTACACAGACAGTGATTTGCTCGACAGTTGCTTCAATGTCATCCACATTCCACACACACACACACACACACACACACACACACACACACAGTGGTATGGTAGTTGAGCCAGAGCCAGGCCTTTCAAACAATAGCAGGGAAGGGCTGTTACTGCCAAGAGATCTCCATGACCAGTTAGCCTCTTTCTCTCTTTTCTCTCCCCCTTTCTTTCTCTTCACCAAAACATTTTTCGCTTCCCCCAAGTCCACCAATCCACCCCCCCGCTCTCTCTCTCTCTCTCTGCGTTTCAGAAATCATTTTTCTAACCCACACCTGAACGTAAAATGCCCTGCCTCTTCTTTCTGCGCTCCTTTCCCTCTTTGCTTTCGTTTTAGCGAAGCATTTTTCTCTTTTATCCGACCGATTCCCTTTCTCCCTGCTCTCTTCTCCCTCCCTCCCTCCCTCCCTCCCTCCGTCCTCTGGCCATAAAACCTTAATTTCTCTCCACTTTCCTCTGAGTCAGCAGAAAGAAAGAGCACGGCTCCCCGTCTCTCTCTCTCTCTCTCGCTCTCTCTCTCTTTCTTTTCTTCCTTTCTTTCTTCCCCAGAGCCGCAAACCCTCCTCACTCCCCGCTCTTTAAGTCCGGCGGAGGCTCTTACCGTTTAAATGCTGGAAAGCAACAAGCAGAAAGCAGAGAGAGAGAGAGAGAGAGAGAGAGAGAGAGAAAACACGTTCTGCTTTCCAACAGCTAAAGCTGGGTAGAAAAAGGTAGTGTGAGCTGAACAGAGGGGATTGGACATATAAAGCAGGACATATCACGTTAGCTCAGTATGTCATTTTCAAAGAAAAGCTCTTTAGGATTGAACAAGGAAAGCTTCTCTCAGGAGAATTATGGGCATCAAGTGACAAACTTACTGAATTCTTACTGAATTCATCTGAAAATAAGCAGATATACACGCTTGTTTTTGCAAATTTCACCTGCTTTTACCTCATTTTCTCACTTTTCTTCTCACTTTTACTTGTTTCATACAGCCCATATTTTGCTTTTTTGGTATACTTTCATATTCTCCATCGGTCTTGTCTTTGTCTCAGTAAGTTCTGATGTTATTTTGCACATCCTAACAATGCTGTACTCCATATTTAACACGTACTGGTGTACTTGTCTGTTGCTTTATGTTGAATGCCCCATATCCTACTTTTCTTTGCTGTATCCTATTACTATTTGCTGCTGCAACGAGCCGGTTTCCCCCCTGGAACCGATAAAGTTTTATCTTAAATCTATAGCTTGCAGAAAATCAAGTTTGCAGATGATTAGCGTTTTATTTTGAAGACTTGTCTGCAACTTTTACTCGGGAAATTGCAAGTTTAGGCCCGATTGTCACTTCATATACAGAGATTACAAGACAATGAAGTGCCCTCTACCTATGTCTATTGACTTTAAACCCTTCACACTGACACACACACACACACACACACACACACTCTTCCCCGCTGAGAGCCAACAAAAGGTAGGAATCCACAGCGAGAAATGTTAACTCTCCAGCTCTCCCCTCCTCCCCCCGTCGCCCTCTCTCTCTCTTTCCCTTTTTCTTCACACTGAATCCTGCCCCCCCCCCCCCCTCCGTCTTGCCCTCCCTCTTTCACAGCTGGGGTATTTAGCAGTCCTGCTAAAGCGTTCGCACGCACACACAAACACACACACACACACACACACAGAGAAGGAGAACGAGCGTGTAGACAAACACAAGAAAGGAAAGGAAGAAGTAGCGGCAACTCATACGGGCATGCACTGAAATCTCTCTTTCTCTCTCTCTCTCTCTCTCTCACACACACACACACAGTGAAAAACTCACCAGATAGTTCATATTGTCCCTGCTGCAGTGAGGCTGCTGTGTTAAAGTCCAGGGCAGGGCTGCTGTTCAGCCCCTATAGTGTCGCTTTTACCACAGTGATCCAACCAAGATCCTCTGTGGAGAGTAGATCCAAAACGATCCCAGAAAAAAAAAACACAAAAAAAAAACTCCTCCAGTCTTCCTCTCCCTCCTTCCTCCTCTCTTCCTCGCTCCTGTCGTCGTCCCTCCCTCCACCTCCTTCTTTCTGTCCTCCCTTCCTCCCCTCTCTCTCTCTCTCTCCGTCTGTCCTGTTCGGTCTCGTTTTCAGTAGTCGGGCAGATCCCGACACATTCTGCCTCTCCGTGATCTCACACAGCAAGAATGAGACTGCCGCTTGGCCCCGTTCACTTCTGCCTCGCTCGCCCTCCCCCTCTCCCGCTCTCTCTCTCTCTCTCTCTCTCTCTCTCCCGTCTCTCCCTCCAGCCTGAGGAAAAGAGGGAGGAGCGCGCAACCCGACACCGTCACTTCCCGTTCGATCCCGACCCCCCCCCCCCCACCTCCTGTCCCGTCCCGTCCCGTCCCGCCATTGGCCCGGGGACCTCTTCTCATGCAAATGAGCTTTGCCCTCTCTTTGTCAGTGTCTCTCTACTCCCCTCTCTCTCTCTCTCTCTCTCTCCTCCCCCCCTGGCTGTGAGAAATTGTCAGTGCCTTGGAATGCTGACGACACACACACACACACACACTACTACAGATTGCATGAGCATAATGCAACATTCCTATCACTTGATCGCATTGTCTTTACCTACAACTACTTACAATTTGGTGTACTTTGTTCACCAAATTGAGTTTTAGTGTCCCATGATGGTCTAAATGCTTTTTTAGAGGCTTTTCCACCTTGAGAAGAATACAATTCTGGGGGAAAACACAGAATTTGAATTTTTTTCAACATGAAAAAGGTCAAATTTATATGGAAGCCCATTTCCGCCAGTGTGATGAAAAAAAACAAAGATCATGTAAGTCATTATAATGAGAAACCTTCTCAGAATAATGAGTTAGTATCTCAAAATAATGAGTTAGTATCTCAAAATAATGAGAAACCTTCTCAAAATAATGAGAAACTTTCTCAAAATAATGAGTTAGTATCTCAAAATAATGAGAAACCTTCTCAAAATAATGACTTAGTATCTCAAAATAATGACTTAGTATCTCAAAATAATGACTTAGTATCTCAAAATAATGAGAAACTTTCTCAAAATAATGAGTTAGTATCTCAGAATAATGAGAAACTTTCTCAAAATAATGAGTTAGTATCTCAAAATAATGAGAAACTTTCTCAAAATAATGAATTAGTATCTCAAAATAATGACTTTGTATCTCAAAATAATAAGTTAGTATCTCAAAATAATGAGAAACTTTCTCAAAATAATGAGAAACTTTATCACTATAAAGTTTCTCACTATTTTGAGATACTAAGTCATTATTTTGAGATACTAAGTCATTATTTTGAGAAAGTTTCTCATGATAATGACTTACAGGACCGTTTTTTTTCATCACACTGGCGGAAATGGGCTTCCATAAATTTAGATCCTGGATATCAACGAAAAAGCTTCAATCTTAATATCTTGGTATCTGCCTTCAAAAGCAGCTGTTGACGCTCAAAGGAATCCTCCTGTATCGAAGGCAGAGTTCATGACTTTATGACACTCAGACAAGAGACACAGAACAAACAGGAAGTGTCAATAGCGGCACTAGCTTATCTACTGGCCCCCTCCCCCCCCACCACACACACACACACACACACACAGGCCGTAAGCCTACTGTCTGAAAAGTCAGGGGTCATCCACAGGACAGAGTAACATATTGGTTCTCTGAGTTTTTCACTGGTAAATCATCTGAATATTTCATCATCATTTCCAATAAAGAATGTTGTTGTTTTTTCCCGACTTTCTTCCGATTCTATACTGAAGATGCAGTATAATGCAGTTTAATATTTCAACATGGCGGCGGCATAACAGCATTAACCAGGATGGTGCGGATTCCCTTAGAAATGAGACTCTTCATAATAAGGCAATGAATAGTCTTCTCAATTCAAAAACCAGATGCTGTGCTTGAGATTAAGGATGGAGATGCTGCCGCTTGTATCCATGACAACGAGGCTTATCCTTAACGTTCTGGCTGAGTAGACCAACACACACACACACACACACACACACACACACACACATGCGTTTTGCCCCCGTGGGACCTCAACTCAGCCGTTCCTCTTGGTTCCTCTCGCTCTCTGTCTGTCTCTCTCTCTCCTTTGGATGAGATCACACAACTGTCAGTAAGCAGACCGGGCATACAACTGGATTACGCCACACACACACACACACACACACACACACACACACACACACACATATAAAGCATTAAAACTGTCACACCACTTCAATTAGTCCCCGTTGCGCAACACCCCGCCCATACACTCTCCGCTCATCAGCTAATGACTACCACCTCACCGCACACTTTTACACACACACACACACACACACACACACACACACACACACACACACACACACAACCTTTGCAATACGCCATTATCCTCCCTCTCTCCCGTTTGTCCTGTCACTCTGCGCTGATTGCTGTCCGACAAATATAATATAAATAACCTTTAAAAAAAAAAAGACAAAGCGGTGGTTTAGGGGTGAGAGACTGTCCCGTTAACAGGAGGGTCACATGTACACAAAGGGATGAGGACGTCCTACACTGGCCACCGTACTTTCTCTCCCTCTCTCTCTCTCTCTCTCTCTCTGTCTCTCATAAGGGTAGAACAGTAGCCGCATTGTGTCCGGTGCTGACCAGTACTATGGCCGACTGTCCAGCATTGCATTCCACACACCTACACTCTCTCTCTCTCTCTCACACACACACACACACACACACACACACACTTCACCCTCTGTGACCCGGTCGTTACCCTCATTGACCGACAACAGCAGCCTCTGTCAGACTGGGCCACGGATGGCTGGTACATACCATACAACACACACACACACACACACACACACACACACACACACATACACAGAATGCAGTGCAGTCATTGAGGGTGAGTACATGTAGGTCAATGTGAATTTGAATATGGTAATGGTGATTTCTGCTGGTGAATTGGGGTCACGGGCACTTGGTTTCGGTCTTGAATTAATCTCTCTCTCGCTCTCAGTTCAGGTTAAGGTCTTCCCATAGACAGCCAGTGTAGTATTGATTAATTTTATAATAAATATGTAATCAATCAAACCGCATCATATCCATCATATCAGAGGTAAAGCTGGAAAAGAGCATGTAAGTTCGAATTTCTTGTTAAGTGACCTGGAAAAGGAAAGGATAGGAAAGGATAGGAAAGGAAAGGAAAGGATAGGACAGGATAGGAAAGGATAGGAAAGGAAAACAAGGAATGACTTAAAAATAACTTTAAAGAGTAACTAAACCCCAAAATCCAAATCTGTGGTGAAGCCTGAGACCTAATGGTGAAAAGTAGGGTATTGAACTGGCCATCTGCTATTGGCTGGTCTTTGTGCCAGCTGATGTCACCTTCTATAGAGTACAACAGGTGGTGACATCACCGTATATATATCAGCCAAAAATGCTATGGCTTTGCAACTTTCACCAAAACGTAGGCCCAAGTGAGAAGAAACTTTTCTCTTAAAATTTGTAATTTTGGCAATTTTTCAAAAATTCCGCAGTCATTTCATAATAGAAATGAATGGGAATTTCAGCATACTTGAAAAAAAAATATTTAGAGAGGAACAAACATTAAGTGTGTTTTTTTTTTTATAAATTCCAAAACGTAAAGGTTGGTAACACTTTACAATAAGGGTCACTTGGTTAAGGGTTAGTTAATGCTTAATAAGCATTAACTAATTAATTAACAGTTAACTAATGTGTCTGGTAATCATTTACTAATGGTGTTCATGTAAACTAAGGTATTAATTTATACATTATTTAATAGGGCTGTAGTCAAGACCGCCTTGGTCAAGTCCAGACTGAGTCATTGGTGAATCGAATCCGATTCAAGATCAAGACCAAGGGGGGGTCGAGGCCTGATCGAGGTCTGAGTCATATTAACTATGAGTCCGGTGTCGAGACCAAGACCGGACTCGAGTACTATAGCCCTATTATTTAATAGTCATCTTTATAAACTATTAAATAATGTATAAAATAATACCTTAGTTAACATGAACACCATTAGTAAATCACACATTAGTTAACTGTTAATTAATTAACTAACCCTTAACTTAGTGACCCTTATTGTAAAGTGTTACCTAAAAGTTTTTAAAGGTTTAATGCGCACTAAATAATTCTCTTCTTATCTCTGTCTTTCCCCTGACTACACTGTCTCGCCATTGTTTAATATTTTATATAAGCTTACAAAGAATTCTGAAAGAATACTAAAAAATTGAAGTTCCTTTTTTTTCTCCCGTAAACTATTAACCCCTGCTTGCAGCTAGAACTAGTATTTTTTGCCACTGCGACAATCCCAACCTCCCCTGGGGGAACATTAAAGTCCCATCTGATCTAAATAAAACTTAAAGAAGACGAGCCATCAGTGTCTCCCATCTTCACTCTTCACCTCCATCTCTCTCTCGCTCTCTCCCTCTCTATTCACATGGTTAATAACTTCATTAACCCCTGACAGCTCTCTCCTCCGGCCCACATCCGCTAATTGATGAGCTCGGAGTGTGTGTGTCTGCATATGAATATGTGTGTGTGTGTGTGTGTGTGTGTATTAATCATTTAGGCTGTGTATTCTAACAGCGAGTGATTTCTTTTAAGAGAATACAAATGATTGTCTGATTCCCATTTAATCAGATGTGCACTTGCGTGGCAAAGGCATCTCCACACACACACACACACACACACACACACACACACACACACACACACACACACACGGAAGCATAATAGGATTGTGGCGTGACCAGATGTGACATTAATTTCCTGTGATTGTGTGTGTTGATTCAGTGATTTTAATATTGGGATTCTATTGCTGAGTCTTATTTGGCAATACTGCTAATGGAGATTAGTGTGTGTATATGTGTGTGTGTGTGTGTGTGTGTGTGTGTGTGTGTGTGTGTGTGTGATCATTGCTGGGAGGGCTGAAAAGCAGCTGCTTCTACACTTCCTCATAAACTCGAAATATGTTGCGGTGCTCTCTCCGGTCTCTCCTTCCCCCTCTGTGTCTATCCATCTCTCTCTCTCTCTCTCTCTCTCTCTCTCTCTCTCTCTCTCTCCCTCTCTCCCTAATGGCTAAATCCATCCTCTGATTTCCTTCAATCCTGCTGGTTTAGAAACAGCTGATCTGAGTACAGTCTTGATGGCCCTATGTAGAAAACAAGCAGATTTTACTAACCCAAGGGGGAGGGGGGGGGGGGGGGGGGGGTCAGGTTGTCACACACACACACACACACACACACACACACACATACACAAAATATTTGGCACTCCACTGCCATAGTGAAGCAACGGTCTCTTACTGGCTAAACAGATTCATCAAGACTTGGAATGTGTGTGTGTACGTGTGTGTGTGTGTGTGTGTGTGTGTGTGTGAAAGAGAGAGAGAGAGAGAGAGAGAGAGAGAGAGAAGGGGGGGGGATTCTGACAAACAGCCCCTCTGTCAGTGTGATGTCAGAGCTCGGGCTGAGGTCAGGGGGTCGGTCGAGACAAGTGACGCGATTGGTCGATTCGGCGACCCCCGAGGTCACACACACACACACACACACACACACACACACACACACACACACACACACAGAAAAGTCTGTACAGTAGGAATACAGTAATATTTTTTCACAATGAAATTTTTTCCGGCAAATGAAAGGAAACGGAACAAACAAAAAGAAATGAAACAAGATGAAATAAATAATCAAATTCTGTACAAAAAAAAAATTCTGAAAAGGCCTTTTTGTACGAATCGACCTTCTGCCATCTCTCCCCTCTCTCTCTCTCTCTCTCTCTCTCTCTCTCTCTCATCTCTGCCTCCTATCGGCTGTCATCTCTTCCAGTGTAAATGCGTCCCATTCAGCCTCCGAGGACATTATCATAAAACTCAGTCAGAGACATAAAGGACACGAAAAGACGCTGACCACCTATTGTACAGAGACAGAGGCACCATTCATGCTATGGTTAGACTGATATATGGGGGTCGATATCGGGATTTTTTTATTAAGAATCGGATCTGGTCTAGTCGGTGTGGTTCATCTCTGATAATGATGGATGTGATGCAGTTTGATTTGATTGGGTTTTAGTGGAGAGTTTTAGTGTCCTGTGATGGTCTAAATGCTAAAAAAACATATTCTTTACACACTATTTAAAGGAATAGTTCACCCAAAACTGAAAATTCTGTCATCATCTCCTCCCCCCTCATGCCAGTTGACACACAGGTGAAGTTTGTCCATATAACACACAGGGAGGCTGCCAGCACAACTCCATAGCAGCCTTCTCCAAAACAACTGAAGTCAGTGGGGACCAGTTCTTCAGAAGAAAACCCATCATTGTTTTTTTTCTGGTTTCCTCCCTCCCTCTTTTGGTTTCCTCCCTCCCTCTTTTGGTTTCCTCCCTCCCCTCTTTTGTCTCTCCATGTATTTGATTTGTCGAAACCTCTTCCCAGCTCTATATAGACACGCCTACCTTTCTCAGCCTGTACAAAGTTCTAGAAACCGACAATTGTTGTAATAAATAAACATTTTTTTAAAGAAGGATTTCGGGAAGGAAAGAGGAAAATTGTGCATAATGTTTAGAGCCGCAACGATTAATCGATTAGTTGTCAACTATTAAATGAATCGCCAACTATTTTGCTAATCGATTCATCGGTTTGAGTCATTTTTTTTAAAGAAAAATAAGTCAAAATCCTCTGATTCCAGCTTCTTAAATGTGAATATTTTCTGGTTTCTTTACTCCTCTATGATATAATAGATAATATCTTTGGGTTGTGGACAAAACAAGACATTTGAGGACGTCATCTTGGGCTTTGGGAAAGACTAATCCACATTTTTCACCGTTTTCTGACATTTTATAAACCAAACAACTAATCAGTTAATCGACAATGAAAATAATCGTTAGTTGCAGCCCTAAACATATATATTTAATGTGATTATTAGGTCAACTTAAAGGATTTTGGTGTCTGCAAAAGTAAGTGACAGTTGCAGCACGTTCAACTGTATAAAACCTCTGCTTATCAATATCTCTACTGTATTGATGTATGTCTCTTGTAACGTAAATCCCTGTTATCCCTAAATAAAGAATAAAAAAAAAATGCTGTTTCAGAAGCTTTTCCACCCTCATTAGAATCAAATTCTGGAGATAAACACTGAACATTAGCATTGAAATAGTCAAATTTAAAGATATCGATTATACCGGACTCACTCCAAAACGATCGGGATTGTTATCAGCCTTCAAAATCCCATATCCCGACATTCTCACGTACACGCTAATGCACCCGAGTGTCCGTGTGAGGCGGGCCAGAGGCGGCCCTTTGTTCTGATCAGACAGACAATCGGGGCCCTTTGACAGCGGCAGTGAACGTCTCGATGACTGCTGCTGGTGGGAGGAAGGCAGCATCACAGAGACAGCCTGTGGCATCTGTCAGGCACGGCTCTATTGAACTCTCTGTCTGTCTGACACACGCCACATCTCTCTCTCTCTCTCTCTCTCTCTCTCTCTCTCTGCAGTGGGTTTCAATCAGCAGGGGGGGCGCTACTCCAAGGCCATGCAGTGTCTATACACACCCACATTAGGGCCACAGACTCCCCATTTGATGGACCCAAATCTGAGAATATTTTTTATTGTCAGATATGATTTTGTATAGAATTCCATGACTATCTGTATTGTAGGTAGAGAGATAACAGTGAAACTATGATCAAAGTAAATAAGGAAGTTTAGCAATTCATCAATTTGCTGCGGACCCCCTGGAATGCCCTCAAGGACCCCCGGTGGTCCCCGGACCCCACGTTGAGAACCACCGGTCTAGAGAGTAGACTGGAATGGCCTATAATGGCGAAATACAAACATAATACTAAAAACTGATATAACATCTTGATTTTTTTTTTATAACTTTTCACCTATTTTCTCAATAGGATTTACTGAATATATTACATATTTTTGGTATATTTCTTTTTTTTTCATATTTTTCACCTTTACTTGCCTCAGTATGCTCTTCTGCTGTTATTTTGCATACCCTAATAAATGCTATAGTTCATATTTTCAGCTGTTTCAAATGTTTAACACTCCTTATTTGCTCCATTCTTATTTATATTCTGTTTTCTATCAGTTAAGAGTTTTAGTGTCCCATGATGGTCTAAATGCTGTTTCAGAGACTTTTATACCCTGACAAGAATACAATTCTGGGGGAAACACAGAATACTTTGCTTTTTTTTTTTTTTTTACCATGAAATCGGTCAAATTTAAAGATTTTATGTGAATATCAGCACAAAATATGACACTTTCACACACACACACACACACACGTGCATAAGCAATCCACACAGCCAATCTCATGTTCAAAAATCAAAGTCAAAATCATGCTAAAAAGATTAGAGTCACAAACAACTTGCATTAAAGTCCCAGTGCCAATCAAATATTATGACGAGTTTTGTCGGTTGACTACTTGGTTATTATGACAAAGTCTACAGTAACTTGCTTATTCTATGGATGGAAGACACTTAGAAATACTGTATGTTTTGCACTTCACTAAGTGCATGTGTGTATTTTTTGGCTTTAAAATAGGGAGACCGGGGCATGGTGTCACACTTTTTACTCATTGGTGTATTTCTCAGCAGTGGCTTACTACTGAGATACCATATATATTTTTCCAGCTAGATTAGGGTCTTCTCTAAAAAATTGCATTTTTACATTTAGAATAATTTGCTGGATGCAAAAGTTATTACTGATGAAATACCACTTGACATGTGACAACTTACCCCACATCAGGGTTCATTATTTACTTTCATCTATCACAATTGTTCTCATATGACAGTGTTTTGACTTAGACTGCTGTATTCAACATTATGAAAAAAAAAGTAAATATCTGTGTAATTGGACTTTTGGCTGTACAATATTTAGTTTCAGAAAAAAAAAAGCCACTGAGACAACTTACCCATGTGACAACCAGCCCCGCTCTCCCCTAGTCTGAGATTATTTTAATTAGAAACAAGTGACATCATATTGAAATGAGGCACATTCCTCTACAGGTTTCAAGATAAAGCCGTGTCCAATTACCACACCTCATTGTCACATTTTCCCTCCTGAGACTTATAAAAAGGACTCGTTAGGACGGACATCGGTGTTAACTACTCCACTCCATGCTGTGGGACCTACCTCTGCCTGTGGCGCCCCCTGGAGGCAGTCAAACATTCTACAGAAAACCTGCGGGACAGGGGGGGAGGGGACGGTACAGTACAGAGACGTCAGCAGAGAGGAAACACACTGAAAGCTCCTGTAATGTGAACTGAGACAGAGGGAGAACCATAAAACGATAAATGGGTTTAATATTAAAAATCATATATTGTCCAGTCCGTGTGGTCCACCTCTGATATATATATGATTTCAAATATATTCTGGTGTCATTTTTTTTTCATCACTCAACTGGCCGTCTTTCACAAGGCAAGTTGTAGTGAGCCTTACTTTCAGATCATATATCATTTCATATCTCACACACACACACTCGGAACATCGGAGACAGGCCGGAGGACGGAGGGAGAGAAGAAGGGAGGTTACTATGGCAACCGAGCCTGAAGGGCCAGTGAATCAGACTGGACTGGTCTAGATTTGCTGATAACACACACACACACACACACACACACTCGGAAACACACATGCAGGTACACGGGACCACACACGGGCATTTTCACATGAAACATACAGCATATGAATATTAACTGAAACAGCTATAACAATTAGGGTTATGACAATATATCGGTTAGACGGCTATATGGCGCTGATACTGGCCTTTTACCTCTGATATGATGGATATGATGCAGTTTGATTACATATTTATTGTAGAATTGATCAATACACTGGTTGTCTATGGCAGTGATTCTCAACCTTTTTCATATCAAGGACCATAATTTAGTCCACATTAGAGCCACCGACCCCCATTTGATGAGATTTTGTCTCTCGGACCCAAATCTGAGAATATTCTTATTGTTAGATATGATTTTGTCCAGACTTCCATGACTATCTGTAGTGTAGGTAGAGCGATAACAGAGAAACATATGATCAAAATATGAATTCTTCTACATTCTCTAATGCTGAAGTTTAATAATTCATCAATTTGCTGGGGACCCCCTGGAACCCCCTCAAGGACCCCTGG
This sequence comes from Centroberyx affinis, assembly GCF_046629955.1. Taxonomy (NCBI): domain Eukaryota; kingdom Metazoa; phylum Chordata; class Actinopteri; order Beryciformes; family Berycidae; genus Centroberyx; species Centroberyx affinis. Next base: position 27,696 of record NW_027282323.1, on the reverse strand, counting down.
CGGTCCCCCGAACCCCTGGTCTATGGGAAGACCTTAACCTGAACTGATTTCTAACGAGACACTTTGATGAGATTACACACACATATGCATGAATATGTTTTCATTATTATCATCAACCACCTGGGTTGGTTTCAGGGGAGAGTTTTAGTGTCCCTTGATGGTCTAAATGAGGCTTGACAAGAATACAAGGATAGACTAGATAGATAGAAAATAAAGGGGAAATACTGAATACTTGGAATTTTAGGGGGATTTTTCTTGATAAAAATGGTCAAATTTACTCAATATTGGCACAAAATATGTGCGATACAATAACATCTGTTGGGCTGTTGCCTCCAAGAAACCATGAAATTCAAACCCTAATGACAAGAATATGATTAAACATGACTAAACCTGCATTTTCCGCGAGATTGAAAGATTCCGATTATGCGAACGATTTTTTAAAAATTCATACACCAAAGATTTTGCGGAGGGACAGTCTATTAGAGCTGGGACAGAAAGAGCTTTTGTTGCATGAGGAGCTCGAGGGCAACAGAGCCGAGAGAGAGAGAGAGAGAGAGAGAGAGAGAGAGGGAGTGATAGTGAGACAGAGGGAGATAAACACTAGAGTTCCACGGATATGGGGTTTTCGACGGCCGATACTGATATATTTGGATTAGCCGATATCTAGTCTAGCTGACATTCGATATCTTCAAATTTCACACCAAAAAAAAATGTGATATACTCAGTGCTTCCCCTAGAAATGTATTCTTTGCAGGGTGGATCGAAACTCTGAAACGGTATTTAGACCAGCGGTTCTCAAGGTGGGGTCCGGGGACCACCAGGGGACCTTGAGGGGGTTCCAGGGGGTCCCCAGCAAATTGATGAATTGTTAAACTTCACCGTTATTTCATTTACAAGAAGTTAACACAATTAGAGAATGTAGAGGAATGACTGTTTTGATCATAGTTTCTCTGTTATCTCTCTACCTACAATACAGATAGTCATGGAATTCTGGACAAAATCATATCTGACAATAAAAATATTCTCAGATTTGGGTCCGAGAGACAAAATCTCATCAAATGGGGGGTCTGTAGCCCAAATGTGGACTAAATTAGGGGTCCTTGATATGAAAAAGGTTGAGAATCACTGATTTAGACCATGGGACAGTTATGCTGTGTCAAATAAATTTTTTTTTTTTGCATATCCGAGACGAGTTGGTCATCTTTGAAATGCGATTCGAATCTCACCTCTGGAAACGTAACGCGAGTCTGACCGCTCAGACCGGATTTCACGTGTTGTGACCAGGAGGAGCAGAGAACAACAGAAACTGTGGAGGAGAGCCAGAGAGAGCAAAAAGCGGTGCCTGGACAAGATGAAGGAGGTTTCACTCCTCCTCAAAAAAATTCGGTGATAAAAACAGAAGGAGCGGACGGGTGAATGTGTTTTAACAGAATATTGAACTGGGGAACATAGGACCCTGGGAACATAGGACCTTGGGGACATAGGACCCTGGGAACATAGGACCCTGGGAACATAGGACCCTGGGGACATAGGACCCTGGGAACATTGGACCCTGGGAACATAGGACCTTGGGGACATAGGACCCTGGGAACATTGGACCTTGGGAACATAGGACCTTGGGAACATAGGACCTTGGGAACATAGGACCTTGAGAACATAGGACCCTGGGAACATAGGAGCCTGGGAACATAGGACCTTGGGAACATAGGACCCTGGGAACATAGGACCTTGGGAACATAGGACCTTGAGAACATAGGACCCTGGGAACATAGGAGCCTGGGAACATAGGACCCTGGGAACATAGGACCTTGGGAACATAGGAGCCTGAGAACATAGGACCCTGGGAACATAGGACCCTGGTAACATAGGACCCTGGTAACATAGGAACTTGGGATCATAGGACCCTGGGAACATAGGACCCTGGTAACATAGGACCTTGGGAACATAGGACCCTGGGATCATAGGACCTTGGGGACATAGGACCCTGGGAACATAGGACCCTGGGAACATTGGACCTTGGGAACATAGGACCTTGGGAACATAGGACCCTGGGAACATAGGACCTTGGGGACATAGGACCCTGGGAACATAGGACCTTGGGAACATAGGACCCTGGGAACATAGGACCCTGGGAACATAGGACCTTGGGAACATAGGACCTTGGGGACATAGGACCCTGGGAACATTGGACCTTGGGAACATAGGACCTTGGGAACATAGGACCTTGGGAACATAGAACCTTGAGAACATAGGACCCTGGGAACATAGGAGCCTGGGAACATAGGACCTTGGGAACATAGGACCCTGGGAACATAGGACCTTGGGAACATAGGACCCTGGGAACATAGGACCTTGGGAACATAGATACGCTCCCGTTCCAGTTCCTTTTCGTTGTTTCAAATTTCAGGTTCAGGTCACTTCTAAATTTATTGAAAAATTTGGACAGTCTGCCTTAAGGATCAGATTTGAAAAACTAATCTGATTTGCCGTCTTAAGAGTCTATAAGTTCCCACTGAAACCCAAAATACTAATAATAACACATATTCATGCATGGTTGTGTGGAATCTGATCAAAATGTTGCATTCGAATCAATTCAGGTCAAAGACAAATCGGTGTAGTATTGATCTAGGGCTGAACGATTTTGAAAAAATATCTAATTGCGATTATTTTGACTGATATTGCAATTGCGATATGATTCGCGATAATAGAGGGAATGATCATTTTTACATCATTATTCTCATTTTCATTGAAAAACGAATTAAAATGATTATGGTGTGATTTTTGCGGGGATCTGTACCAAACAAAGATGTTTTCTTAAGTCTGTAGAATATGATGTGTAGGCCAGGACATCTCTGCAGCACCACAATATTTACTTTAAAATGCTATTTTGACACACATTTTTGAGATTTTGAGATATATTGAATCAATATGTAATCAATCAAACTGCGTCATATCCATCATATCAGAGGTGAACGACGCTGACTGGACCAGATATGATTTTTAATAAAAGGCCAGTATCGGCAAAGCCATATATGAGTATAGAAAAACAGAGAGATGCGGGTGCATGTGGGTGTCTGGACTCTCTCCTCTCACCTTTCTGCTTATAAATCTCTGCCCACACCCTCCACCTCCTGGTAGTAGCAGCTGTTCACACTGAAGTGAATGTTGCATTGGAGTCTTTGATTCGTATACGAGTGTAAACACACCGCTCTCCAACCTCCCACACGTTCGCTTCTCTGTCCTACTTTCCTCTTTCTAGTTTTTTCTATAACTCCATCTCTCTCCATCCCTATCTGTTTTCTATCCGTCTCGTTCTCTCTCCATTACCTTTCCCCCCCCCCCGTTTGTCTCTCTCTCTCTCTCTCTCTCTCTCCCTCCTCCTTCAGGCGACCGAGTGACGGTTCAAACACCGTTCAATGATTTGTCCTCCTACACGCACACGCTCAGAGTGTGTGTGTGTGTGGTCTCAGGTTAGACTGATATATGGGGCCGATATTGTCGTTTTATGAAAAATCAGATGTGGTTCAGTCATTGTGGTTCACCTCTGATATGATGGAGGTTCCTCCCTGATCGCAGCTAGTCAATATGTTTTATTAGTATTATTTTAATATCAGATGTCTGACCAGAGAAATCAAGCAACTAAGTCAAGCAACCATTCACTAATCTCTTTCCTAACAAAATAAAAACCTCATTGAATGTTTAACTACATGCAACATATTGCTGTGCACATTGGCATGTAGTTTGCCTACTGGGGTTCGACCGATATGGGTTACCAGAAGCCGATACCAATACCTCTGGGTCAAGGTTATTGTCGTTAACGGAAACTAACGAAATAACGAAAACTAGGTGTAAAAAAACATTTTCTTTAGCTGAAATAAAAATAAAAACGAGGCTTTACAAAAAAACGAAACTAACTGAAACTGTATTGTGTGTTTACAAAACTAACGAAAATAAACTAAAATTATAGAGAAAATGTCTTTAGTTTTCGTCTTTGTCAATTTATTTCATACATAAGCCTAGTATTTTGAATTTTTGAATCTCGCTCCTGACAAATACCCCATATTACTAAAAAAGACTAAAACTAACTAAAGACTAAAAAAAGACTAAAAAAAACTAAAAACTAAAACTAAGCATTTTCAAAAAATAAAAACGAAACCAAACTAGCAAACCCGCTTTAAAAACGAATTAAAACTAAACTGAAATTGAAAACAAAAACTCAAAATGAAATAAAAATGAAAAATGCAAAACTATAATAACGTGGCTCTGGTTGCAGCTGCTGATAGCCAATATTTTGTGCCAATACTCAGTATCTTTAAATGGCCATTTTCATGCCAAAAATTTAAAGAAATCACAGTACTACTACTAATAATAATAGAAGGCATTCAGATGACATACCACACTAGATAATGCCACTACTGTTAGCAAGCTAACAGTAGTGGCTAGTAGTCACATGTTAACATCAACATTGGGCCAGACGTGGTTCATAGGAGATTTGTAATGCAACTACAAAGCCTCTATAATAATAACTATAAAACATATTCATGCACACTTCAAAATCAGAACCAATTCAGGTTAAGGGCTTCCCATAGACAACCAGTGTAGTATTCATGAAACAATAAATGCATTCAAACAAATCGCATCACATCAGAGGTGGACGAAACTGACTGGACCAGATCCCGTTTTTTTTGAAATATCGGCCATATATCGGTCTAACCTTAGTAAACACACACATCCGCCTGCATGATGATCAGATATAAGAGACTGGGAGGGGAAAGGGAGGAGAGAGGAGCAGCAGAGTTACCCGTCCCTCGGTGTTCTCCAGAGGCTGTGGTGTCTTTTTATAGGCCATCAGAAGTAGAGTAGGCTAATTAGGATTCAGCCTTAATATAGACCAACAAGATACACTCAGCCATGCTCTGCACTCACAGTCGCATGCTGTAATACTGGAAATCGGGGAGAATATCCACGGCTGGGTATCCTGGTGTAGTTGATGTTAACATATCACTAGCCTTTTGACCCCATGTGAGCCGGATGAGAGGCTCCTATTGGCTGTTTAAAGTCTAGATTATGGGGAAGGATATACTCTAGCTGGTGAATTGAAGCCTAATCATGTGAAAAGCCATTAGAGCTAAACTGAGAGGGCTGGTGTCAGTTTCCCCCCTGAATTTTATTCTTGTGAATAAGCCTCTAAAACAGCATTTAGACCATTATGAGACACTAAAACTCTCCACTAGAAACCCAGGAGGATACTAATAATAATCATAATAAAACATATCCACGCATACTTGTGTGGAATCTGATCATGTCTCGTTAGAATCAGTCAACGAGAACAAAAACATATCCAACCCCAGTAAACAGAAATTTGTTATCTTTTAACCGTTTCATCGCGAGAGTGACTGAGAGGAAGGAAGGGAGGATGGAAGGAAGGGAGGAAGGGAGGAAGGAAGGGAAGGCAGGGAAAAGGGCTAGGGGTAAGCTACATGTCAATGTGGATGAGACACACAGTAACATGACTGACCTACATTATTCTAATGGACCAGAGGCAAAGAGAGGACAGAGACTGAAGGAGCATTTTCATCCTTTTCCATCCAATACACATCTAAATACAAGGGAGGACATTATGAGTCATTGAATGGAACAATTGATTTGAACTATTGATTACTGCTGAAGAGACTTGATTTTGCATTGAATTAGTAATAACTATCTGTTAATGTCTGTAATATCACCTAAAATGATATATGATAAATTGTATGATAAAGGGAAGAGAACAGTAAATTTGAAAATGCTACTTTTTTTTTTTTTTTTTTTGTGTATTTTTTTTTTTGCAAAAACTAATTCACACCAATATTGCAGGGCCTTGCATTTTGACTAATTGCTATTCTTACCATAGAAAGCCCCTCACATCCCGTTAAAAAATGACCCAGGATCATGATTGCTTTTAAGTATAGATCAATCCTTGAATCAATCAATGACAAAAATCGCCACAAAATCCATAATATTTGGTGGCTATAGCAATCACATAAACCTGTGCATGGCGACTGGTAGGCTGCCATTTGACCGTGGTTATTAAGGCAAGATTAGGCCTAGATGAAACTTTATTGATCTCTGTGGGGGAATTGCAGCAGCAAAGTAATAGGAACATAGAAAATAAGCACTAAAATAGGGCTGAACGATCCTGAAAAAATACCTTATTACGATTATTTTGACTGATATTGCAATTGCGATGTGATTTGCGATATTAGAGGGAATGATCATTTTTACATCGTTATTCTCATTTTCATTGAAAAACGTATTCAAATGATTACGGTGTGATTTTTGCGGGGATCTGTACCAAACAAAGATGTTTTCTTAAGTCTGTAGAATATGATGTGTAGGCCAGGACATCTCTGCAGCACCACAATATTTACTTTAAAATGCTATTTTGACACATTTCACCTTTAACAAATATTGCGCCTCCTGCGATTTGAATAAAATTTCGATTAATTGTTCAGCCCTACACTAAAATATGAATTAAGCGACAGAAAGCCATCAAAACAATAGAAAAACAACATATGCAGCAGATGATTACAATATATGTTAATAGACTGTATGACAGACTATATATGACTGTAAAGAGTATGCATTATTTTGTTATTATGGTCAAACAAAACAAGCATTTAGACCAATGGAAACTAAAACTCTCTATTGAAACCCAGGACAATAATTCTACTACTACTACTACTACTACTACTACTACTACTACTACTACTACTACTACTACTACTACTACTACTACTACTACTACTACTACTACTACTACTACTACTACTACTACTACTACTACCACTACTACTACTACTACTACTACTACTTCTACCAATAATAATAATCATAATATATTGATGAATACTTGTGTGGAATCTGATCAAAATGTCTACAGTATTATCTAGACTCAGCTCAGGCTAAGGGCTTCTCATCTCACAGACAACCAGTGTATTGATCAATTCTACAATGAGAAAAACAGAATGGAAGCCCAAAAATAGCTTATGAAATAAGCAATACCGCCAAAAACCCTGTGGAGTCGGTAGAGTTTTTAAGAGCCGATGAGGGGGAAAAGTAAAGTAAGCCGGCCGGTAAATCAGTCTGCCGGTAAAGTAGCCGGTAACTCATGTGTGGGAGACGGACAGGTTGATACCAGCCTTTATATGCTGTTCAATACTGATATAAATCAACAGGAGATCTCAACACTGATGGGCTTTTGTGTGTGTGTGTGTGTGTGTGTGAATGAGAGAGAGAGAGACAGAGAGGGAACACTCAATTATCAGTGACATTTAAGCACTGACAGAGCCGCTGCATTGTGTAACCACTGCTTTGGTGTGTGTGTGTGTGTGTGTGTGTGTGTGTGTGTGTGTGTGTGTGTGTGTGTGTGTGTGTGTGTGTACATGCTGTCTAGGAGCAGATGGTACAATCGGACTCCAGAAACGGACAATATCGGTCCCCGTATTATCGGTCTAAGCCTAGTTTCATCTGAAGCTAAAATGGGGACAAAGCACCTATTTTGAGGTTACGACACTTTCAGGAAGCTTCTTACATAAGGGCCCTGATGGGGGGGGGGGGGGGGAATACTGTAACGTGAGCTGGACGAATAAAGCCTGACCTAATTTCGCCGGTAAACTTCTTCTGGCAGGGGTCAAGAATGTGTTAGAGAGACGTAGAAATACAAACACACACACACACACACACACACACAGCAGCAGGAGCAGGAGCAGGAGCGGTGATGCATAGTCTGGCCGTCTCGCTCCCTCTCTCTCTCTCTCTGCACACACACACACACACACACACATCATACACACACGCAGTCAGTGGAGCGGTGTTCAGTCTGGCTCGCGTCCCGTTCCCCCCCCCCCCCCCCTCCCTTCTGTCTGGCCAAAGGAATGCTACATTTCCTGTGTGTTGTGATGGCGCTCTCGGTTTGCGGGTCTAGCGCTTCCCTACGGGCCTCCTGACAGATTCCAGCGGCTCGATAAGGAAATCGGCTTCACTTAGCGGACGTAAACCGCTACTGAAATCGCCGCAGACGTTTCAATTTTGAGCCCCCCCCCCCCCCCCCCCTTTTCTGTTCACGTGCTCCCGCTCGACCGTGCTGTATCATCCGTATACGCGATATCTCCTTCCACCGCCTACGACCGTCTCAGCCACATCAAATTCTACATTTTCTGCAGCTAAATGAAAACAAATGAGAAATTTCCTTGTTTAATTTGGCCCACAAAAACACATTAGTTCTGCTTCTATATGAACGAGGTACTCTGTCGGCCAATGTGAAGCCAGCTGCCAGAAAATTGGGGAGTCATTTTTGATGCCGACTAAAGCTTTGATGAACAGCTGCAAAGACTGGAGCAGTCTGACTTCCTTCAGTTGAGGGCCATTTCAAAAATTAAGCCCTTTTTTGTCATTTAGTAAGTGAAGCAAGCCGTTCATTCTTTTATCTCTAACATTTTAACTGGTACTAACCATCCAAATCACATCACTGGTTACTGTTACTACTACTACTGCTACTACTGCTGCTTCTACTACCGCTACTACTACTGCTGCTACTACTACCGCTACTACTACCGCTGCTACTACTACTGCTACTGCTACCGCTACTACTGCTACTGCTGCTACTACTACTACTGCTACTACTGCTACTACTACTGCTACTGCTACTGCTACTGCTACTGCTACTGCTACTGCTGCTACTGCTACTGCTACTACTGCTACTACTGCTACGACAACTGCTACTACTACTACTGCTGCTACTGCTACTACTACTACTACTACTGCTACTACTGCTACTGCTACGACAACTGCTACTACTACTACTGCTGCTACTGCTACTACTACTACTACTACTGCTACTACTGCTACTGCTACTACTACTACTACTACTACTACTGCTGCTACTGCTACTACTACTACTACTACTACTACTGCTGCTACTGCTACTACTACTACTACTACTGCTACTACTGCTACTGCTACGACAACTGCTACTATTACTACTACCAATAAGGCTACTAGTACTGCTGCTACTACCATTAATACTACCAAGCTAATAAAGCATAATGGTAATCCTATCCTATGCTAATCCTAAAATAATCCTAATACTACTACTGTAGCTGATACTACTACTACTACTACTACTGGTACTACTACCATTAATACTACAAAGCATAATGGTTAAAAAAAAGAAGCAATTTGCTAATACTAACACTACTACTACAGCCAATAATACTACAACAACTACTACTACATTAATAAAGCAATATGCTAATGCTAATACTACTACTGGGACTACTAGCCATGGGACTACTAGCAAACACTAGCTTCACTTAACTAGACACGCTAGCTAGTGTGCAATCAAATGCGTTAACAACAGAACAGTGACAGCTGACCTAATAATATGGTTAGCTAGCTAACAAGCTGACATTATCATAATACAAAACTGATCAGATGTATCAGTGGTAAAATGATCAGTTTCCAGTCAAAAACAGCACAGAAATGAAACATTTCTATTGAGTAATGTTGAGACAGCCAAGCTGTATCTCCAATATGGCCGCCAGAAGGCGTATTACTGGGCCTAGCACTTCCTGATGAAATATTAATTCTCTTTATCTCAGTGGCTGTGAGTTACTGTTTTATGTTTTACTGCTGCTGCACATTTACATTACATGAGACACACAAATCCAAGAGACACCTTATTACAGTTTGTCAAAGCTTCATACGAGTACACAAGAGGTGAGAGCAAATATAATGACTGGGTGTGTGTGTGTGTGTGTGTGTGTGTGTGTGAGAGTGTGTGTGTGTGTGTGTGTATTTGTGTAAGAGGATGTCCTGTATAGCACCTTTGGCTAGCAAGCACATAACTCATACTCCGTGTTTTCAATAACATATCATTCCTTCAGCACAGACACACATACACACCCTCTATCTTTTTACGTCTTCCTCTCTCACACATCTATCCATCATTACACACATTAGCAGACTGCCAGCATATTGGGGACACACACACACCCACCCACACACACACACACACCTAATGAATGTACCATCTGATGCTGGTGTGCAGTGCTATTACTAGAACAGTCAGCAGAAAAGCTTTCAGTTGAAAGCTTCAATCAGCAGAACCCCACAAGGGATCCTCATTATGCTGCCTCTACTGTTAGCCAGTGGCTCTAAAGGTGGGCCCGGTGGCACCCAGGGGTCCTCGAGGGGGTTCTAGGCTCTTTGACGGGGCTCCAGGGTCTTTGAAGAGGTTCCCAGGGTTGCCAGTAAAATGAGGATAGGCTAGTTCTCATAGGAATTATTGGTGTTGGATTATGTAATTTGTAGTACTGTAGTATATGCTGTTGGATACAAAGACTTTTCCATTAAAATGTCAAGAAGTTGGCAGTGGTCATGTAGTACTGTTGTAAATGGAATAGTACTACATTGTAGGGCTGAACGATTTTGAAAAAATATCGAATCGATTATTTTGACCGATATTGCAATTGCGATATGATTTGCGATATAGAGGGAATGATCATTTTTACATCGTTATTCTCATTTTCATTGAAAAACGTATTCAAATGATTACGGTGTGATTTTTGCGGGGATCTGTACCAAACAAAGATGTTTTCTTAAGTCTGTAGAATATGATGTGTAGGCCAGGACATCTCTGCAGCACCACAATATTTACTTTAAAATGCTATTTTGACACATTTCACCTTTAACAAATATTGCGCCTCCTGCGATTTGAAAATTGCAGTAGGCCATATTGCAATTTCGATAAAATTTCAATGAATTGTTCAGCCCTACTGCTGTAGTATGTGTTTTGTTGCAATTTTGGGAATTCTTTCAGCATGAAAATAGTCAAATGTAAAGATAGTAAATATCTGCACAAAACATCCACTATCCGCAGCTTGGATCCAAAAAATATCGGTATCGGCCTTCAAAAACCCATATTGCTTGAACCTAATAAACACTTCAAGTTCTCTTGCAGATGGCATGAATTAATTAAGCACAAGCACATCAAGCACATGGACATCCGCGCCAAGTATTCAGCCAAGACTTGCCAACACGAGCTGGCCAGATGATTCAGATTCCCATTTGTCCAGGAACATTTGGGAAGGCTGCCGTCCTATCTCCCCACATTGTTAATATGATGGGCTGGAGCTATAGCTGGGGCAACCCCAACCATAGAGAGAGAGAGAGAGAGAGAGAGAGAGAGAGAGAGAGAGAGAGAGAGAGAGAGAGAGAGAGAGAGTTACAAGTGTACAAGTGTGTATCTTAAGCTTTTTTTTTTTTCCACCATTGAGAAATAGTGTCACATACACACTCGCATGTAGATCTAGGTCACACTATTAAACCCATTAAGGCTCCTACAGACCCAGACTGACTAATTGTATGTGTGTGTGTGTGTGTGTGTGTGTGTGTGTGTGATAGAGAAATCATGAGTCTCATGAAATGGCTGTAATTGAGCTCATATACTACAATCGTGCACGCATATAGTACACACACACACACACACACACACACTCAGAGCCGTTATGCAACCATTTCCCCAAATGGAGTTCCCACAAAATGAGGGTGGCTCTGCATTATGGACCCCGGGGGCAGAAGCAAGATCAGTATGAAAGACGAGGACAGGGAGGATCCACACTGTCTGAGCTGAGATCAGCTTCGGGACAGTCTCTGCAAAAACTCATTGAACCCAAAGTCCAGGAAGTAGGAATAACACTAACGCATACGTGTGTGGAATCTGATCAAACTGTCACATTAGAATCAGCTCAGGTTAAGGTCTCTCCCATAGACAACCAGTGTATTGATCAATTCTACACTAAATATGTAATCAATCAAACTGCATCATATCCATCATATCAGAGATGGACCACACTGACTGGAATATCGACCCCGTATATCAGCCATCAGTCCTCCCGCAGCAGTCTATCCATTTCTGAATAGGTATATTGTAGCACAGAATGTGTTTTTGCTCTCGGGGGCAGAAGTCAACAGTGCAGTAATAAATAGCTGTAGCTCAGTACGCTTCAAAACAAAAAAAAACGAAATGGGACCTCGTACCTCGTGGCTACATCTGGAGGCCTCGGGCCAGCCAGGCAGGAACGAGGCAGCTGGCGAAAACTTGCAGCTCGTCCCGCGGGACTAAACACCGCTTTTGACCTTTCCTGTCCTGGGCTTTCAGCAGTGGCCTTCAGCGAATGTGTGAGGGAGAGAGAGAGAGAGAGAGAGAGAGAGAGAACTCCTGAAATACCCTCCCCTGTCTATACCTTCAGGGACAGAGGAATGGCACACAGAGTATTTTTGTCTTTTTTTTCACTGCAGACTTTTTTTGGCTTGCAGGCATTTGTAAAGCTTAGAATTATGTTTCGTCTTTTCTTTTCTTTATTATTTTTATTGCTAGATATGATTTTGTCCAGAATCCCATGACTATCTGTATTGTAAGGTAGAGAGATAACAGAGAAACTATGATCAAAATACATTCTTCTACATTCTCTAATTGTGTTAACTTCTTGTAAATGAAATAATGATGAGGTTTAACGATTCATCAATTTGCTGGGGACCCCCGTGGAACCCCCTCATGGACCCCTGGTAGTCCCTGGACCCCACGTTGAGAACCAACGCTCTATGGGAAGACCTTAACCTGAAATGATTCTAATGAGACATTCTAATCAGATTCAAACTCCATGAATATGTCTTATTACCTCCGCCAAAGAGGTTATGTTTTCGGTGCTGTTTGTTTGTTTGTCTGTTTGTCTGTCAGCAGGATTACGGAAAAACTACTGGCCTGATTTTCATGAAACTTGGTGGAAGGGTGTAGCATGGGCCAAGGAAGAACCCATTAAATTTTGGAGCGGATCCGACTTACGAACAAGCAACAATAGCACGAATCTTGGCAATGGTCTGCACTCTCCCTTCTGCCCTTCTAGTTATTATTATTCTTCTCCCAGATTTCCTTTACAGGGATTCCACTGAATACCTAATTTTTGGGGATTTTTTGGGCATGAAATTTTAAAATACCGGGTTCAGAACCGGCCTTCAGAGATCCGTATCGGTCGAGCCCTAATGCATGCTGATGCTGTGTCTAGTTTGCATTATCCGCTGAGCAGATAAGGTGAACCTGCCACTAGTCTTTTCATCAGATAACGTGAAGTCGATGGCGGCACTTTTTTTTTTTTTTTGGAGAAACCCTCCCATCCCTTCCACCTTTATCTCTCTCCGCCCACCCCTCCCCCCCACCCCAACCCCCCCTCTCCCTGTAAACAGCACTATCGCTTCCTTCCTCTCGTCTTCCCCTCCCTCAATTCCCAATATCCCTCTTTCATTTGCTTTTATCCTTCCAGGCCCTTCCTCCATCCGTTTCACTACAGCTCTCTTTATCCCGCCCTTATTCCGTCCGATCCGACCCCTCCGCCCCCCTCCCGCCCCCCTTTCTCAATTCCATCATACTTCCTTCACACACACACACACACACACACATACACACACACTGCTCGGTGGTGTGGAATGGCCTTTGTGAGGAGTAAATTGCTTGGCCTCTCGGTTCACAACCAATTCACAGGATGGCAGCTGGGCAGATTAAACTCCCAGCTCCCACAGTGTGTATGTATGTGTGTGTGTGAGGGAGAGAGAGAGAATGAGAGAGAGAGAGAGAGTGTGTGTGTGTATATGTGTTTGTAACAGACCACCCAAGCTGCAGACACTTTTCTGTCTATCAGTTGTGTGTGTGTGTGTGTGCATGTCTGTCTGTCTTCCAGCCTGTACATTTGTGTTTCAGTCTGTTTGTCAGTCTGTCCATCTGCTTACTGCCTGTTGCCAGCCTGCCTACCTGTCTGTCTTGTGTGTGTGTGTGTGTGTGTGTACGCCGCTGACACAATGCCCCCTTAACACCATGACATGACAATAGCTATGAGAAAGAAAGGCAGAGAAGTCAAGGTACTGCAGGTTTGGTCTCCTAGAGTCTTGTGAAGAAAGGATTGCAGGGGAAAAGTTCAAGTGTGTTGATCCATTTCCACACCCAGCCTCTACTTCATATGTGGGTGTGAGAGCAAGGTACAGTATGTCATTGGGTTTATCAGGTAGGCCCCCTTCCTTCACCGATGTGGAGCTGGACCTATTACTTATCTACACTGTACTGTATGGCTTATACAGAGTTCGCAACATTACACCTAATCCTAATCTCTCAGCCATTCAGAACCCACATTGTACCGGCAAATAGTACCAAATGCTTAAAGAGTAAGTGTAACACCTGACATCTAAATGGCAAAACACATGCTACTGAAATCTGCTATTGGCTGATCTTTGGTGCCAGGTGATGTCACCACCTGTTGTACTCTATAGCAGTGGTTCTCTTTTTCATATCAAGGACCCCTAATGTAGTCCACATTAGGGCCACGGACCCCCATTTGATGAGATTTTTGTCTCTCGGCCCCAAATCTGAGAATATTTTTATTGTCAGATATGATTTTGTCCAGAACTCCAAGACTATCTGTATTGTAGGTGGAGAGATAACAGTGAAACTATGATCAAAATAGCCATTCTTCTACATTCTATAATTGTTCTTGTAAATTAAATGACCAGGTTTAATGATTCATCAATTTGCTGGGGGACCCCCCTGGGATGCCCTCAAGGACCCCTGGTGGTCCCCGGACCCCACGTTGAGAACCACCGCTCTATAGAAGGTAGCATGGCCGTTTCGAGGGGTCAAACGTCCCTTTAGCCTATTGGAGTAGTTCGGAAACTGTATCACTGTTACCTCAAAGTCACCTTTTCCACATCAAATATACATATCTTTGATGGCGTATATTAATATCTTTCTGGCTATATTAACAAAACAAAGAGAATGGAAGCGCCTTAAATGCAAAAGGTTAACAGTTATGCCAGCTGAAGCACAACATTTGGAAGCCCTTTCCCCACTACCTTCTAAGTAGATATCTGGCTAATACTCATACAAACCTTCCCAGGTGTAGAACAAATATATTTGCGTATGGAAATTCCAGAGTGCCTATCAAACTCTGAGGCAGCTCAAAGGAAAATATTGAACTATTCCCTGCTATAACGCCACCGAATACCATGCTAAGTGTTTTTTTACGTAAGGCTTCTTAAGGAAGTTCCAGAGTGTACTTTCCTTGCCTGGGGGCTTTTTGAATGGTTATTAATAGGCTTGTGTTTGCCCCCCCCCCCGAACCTTGTTTTGTACTTTAAGGGAGTCAATCTTCCGTCTGCGTGGGGGGGGAACCCTTCGCCCGTGGCAGTCTGCCTCAGGCTCCCTAAAAGCCAGGAAAAATGACTTGTTTCCCGGTGAATATAGTGGATTGTGCATTAAACTAACGGTCTGGTTTAAGGCGGGAGAGGTAAAACGGATGGTAAAATGCTAGATCTGCTGACGGTGGTGGGAGGCCAAGTGTTGTAAAATACTGGACTGGAGGTTTTGAAAGGTTATCTCTAGTGTGTGTGTGTGTGTGTGTGTGTGTGTGGACCATCAGTGTGACCGTCCATTAATGGAAAGATCACAGGTTTGATCATCAATATGTCCTGTGGAAGTGTTCTTGATGGAACTGATCCTACGACACAACTCAACTGATCAATACTACACTGGTTGTCTATGGGAAGACCTTAACCTGAACTGATTCTAATGAGACATTTGGATCGGATTCCAAAAATATGCATGAATATCATTCCTTCCTTCCTTCCTAGTATTATTATTATTCTTGGTTTCAATGGTTTTAGTGTCTAAATGCTGCTTCAGAGGCTTTTCCACCCTGACAAGAACACAATTCTTGGGGAAACACTGAACATTTCCAATTTTGGGGGATTCCATTTGGCCTGAAATTTGCCTAAAGGTATTAAATGTACAAAGGTTGAAATCAATATCATGATAATCATAAGGATTTTTCTCGATATCAATATACATCACGATATGGTTCATGTATGCAAAATCACGTTAAATAATCAAATGAATGTTCATCTCATTGAACCGAATAGTAATGTTAGGTGTGATGTCAAACAAAACAGAAATATTCAAATAATATTCCTACCATACCTCATTTTATGAGTTTTTAAGTAAAATTTGCTTGTCATGATCAATTTAGACAGCAGAAATGCGTGTCACAATATCAAAATATCTTCATATCATCACGATATGATTCCACTGAAAGACGATAAGCCATAATATTGAATTATCGCCCAGCCCTAATGGGAAGACCTTAACCTGAGCTGATTCTAATGAGACATTTGGATCGGATTCCATAAGTATGCATGAATATCATCCCTTCCTTCCTTCCTTCCTAGTATTATTATTCTTCTTGGTTTCTTCTTCTTGGGGAAACACTGAACATTTCCAATTTTGGTGGATTCCGTTTGGCCTGAAATTTGTCTAATTTAAAAGTATTAAATGTGCAAAGATATAGAAGAGCCTGGACAAACTAATGGGTTATAAGAAGGTAAGGTAAAGCAAGACCATCTCTGTCCAAGTCCATGTCAAACCAAGACCACCTCAGTTCAGTTCAAGATCGGGCCTGGTGGAGTCGACTGGGACGTAAAGGAAGGAGACCGAAGAGAGGAAGAGAGGGTGAGAAGAAGCGATAGAAGGGAAGAGGTAAAGGGGAGGGACGGAAAGCTCTCCATCTTCTCTGTCTAGACGCGCTAATATCTACCTCTTCACATCATTATCCCCTCTCTCTCTCTCTCTCTTCCCCTCTCCCCTTTCCTAACCGTCTCCACCCACTTAGCGTTTCATTATCCCTCTCTCTCCCGTTCCCTCTTTCGCCCCTATCCATCTCTCCCTCCCTCCCTCCCTCCCTCCGCCGTCTGTAAATCATCTAATCAGGCGTGATACAGAGCCCCATCATGAGCGGGGTGAGAGGTCAACCGCAGACAAACTAGGACGAGGCATTTCCGACCGGGAGGACGGATTGGAACGGAGGGGGGGGGGGGGGGGAATGGCAGGATGAATGGAGGGATAGAGGAACGGATGGATGGAGAGAGAGGCAGCGCTTCTTCCGCTTTAAAGATCGCATAAATGGTTTTGGGAGGGGAGCGAGAAAGAAAGAGTGGCATCTCAATATAGAGGGGGAGGACTGGAGTAGGAGGACTGATTTTTAAAGGCAAATACTTGCTGGTGATAGCCAGTATTTTATGATGATATTCAATATTCGATATTCTCTAAATTTGGACTCTTTTCATGCCAAAGAAAGCAGCGTTTCCTCCAGATCTGTGTTCTTTTCAGAGTGGAACAAAAAGCCTCTGAAACAGCTTTTAGACACTAAAACTCTCCACTTCAGGCCAATTCCCCTGACACGGTAGAAAGGGATGGAGACAGGGAGGGGGAAGGAGGACGAGATGGAAGGAAAGAAGGGGGGGGGGGGGGGCGGACGGAGGGAAGAGGGAAGGACAAAAAGTCGACGTCGCTTCTACTTGAGGCGAGGAGGAGAAAGGACAGGACGGAGGGGAAGAAGGAGGGAGGGAGGGGAGGGAGGTCAGCCAGGACAGCCGGAGAGATGGAGAGAAGTTAACAGAGGGGTGGCGGAGAGGTGAAGGGCGGACGAATGAGAAAGAGAGAGAGAAGCGGCCCGGCTAATGCCCCCATCAAGTAATCGATGCCTTCAGAAAAGCATTCCTATTGTGTATTTATATGTGTTTTTTGAATTTATATACAATTTTTTGAATCATTTATACCATTGATGTAATTTTTAAGTTCATCTACATTAATACATACAAGCTAGGGATGGGATGATATATCACAATTTGCATTTGTTTACATTCTAGCAGCCAATGGCATCGCTAGAAAGATTTGTGTCTCAGAAATAAACAGAATTGAATGAATTTTATTTATTACATCATATCATGGTTGTATTGAATCGTGAACCCCATATCGCGTATTGAATTGTATTGGGAGATAAGCATATTGCCCCATCCCTATTACATACTGTAATGAATAACTGGATCTAAAACTGATTCGATTATGATTCAAAAGGCTTTTTCCAATTTACATAAAGAACTGTAATAGTTAAGTGATTTCCTCCTATGAGAAGAAGAGAGATGCTGGAAAAAAAAGGTAAAAAAAAAAAACACAATCCATAGTGAAGGGAAACTCTGTAAGCCCTTTAAATTAACACTAGCACGATGCCCCACACACACACACACACACACAAGAGTAATCCATTATTCATGGAGGGGGTTCCGGTTTGGGAAATGTTAATGTGAACATCACCTGTAACCTTCACACACTGTAGGAGGAGGACACACACACACACACACACACACACACAGAGCTAGGACACGGCTATAGCTTGGATTAGAGGATGTTCACCGTGATTTCACACTTTGGAGAGCGCGCTCCCTCTCTCTCTCTTTCTCACACACACACACACATTTGTAGAGAGGAGAGAGTGATGTAAGGATGGGAAAGGATGGATGGATGGATGGATGGAGTGAACGGGTCAATGTGGGCAGCAAGGGGGGAATAAAATGGGGAATAAAAAGAGATCCCTCGCAACATTTCCTCATATATAATAGATCAACCTGAGTTATAGCTATTATGGTCTATGGGAAATCATTCTCTATCTCCTCCTTTCCTTTTTGCCATGTCCTCCATGGCTTTTTCCAGGTCCATATTTTGTGCTGATATTCCATATCTTCAAATTTGACCATTTTCATGCCCCAAAAATTGCAAATATTCAGTGTTTCCTATAGTATGTTATTCTTGTCAGGGTGGAAAAGCCTCTGAAACAGCATTTAGACCATCATGGGACACTAAAACTCTCCACTGAAAAACCTGATATCGGCCCCAGATATCAGTCTAACTAACTGACAACTGCATTCAGTCATTGTGCCCCACCCTTAACCGCGAGTGTGTGTGTGTGTGAGTACAAATGTGAGTGTGTCGCGTGATGGATTGGTGTCCATTAGTGGAGCAGAGACACAAGACATAGTGACAAAGAAACAGGAACATACACAGCTAGACTAAACCACTACACACACACACACACACACACACACACACAGAGGCGTGTGGATAATGAAGGTGCATTAAGCAGTGATTTAAAAAGGCTGAATAAAGATACTGCAGGTCAGAATGAAGAGAGAGAGAGTGAGAGAGAGAGAGAGCAACCGAAACATTCAAAATGGGGAAAAACCCACTGAGAGTTTCTCGAAAAAAAAAAAAATCTCATCACACAAACTGATTCCCATTCCACAATGT
The DNA here is from genome assembly GCF_046629955.1 of Centroberyx affinis. NCBI lineage: Eukaryota > Metazoa > Chordata > Actinopteri > Beryciformes > Berycidae > Centroberyx > Centroberyx affinis. The sequence continues at coordinate 8,480 of NW_027282323.1, read as the reverse complement.
AATTAATGAGAAAAAAAAAAAAAACCCATGGAATTCATTAGAACGGCTGAAAATAATCAAAACCCACTCGAGTTTCCAATCTCGGGAAGAATTGAGGTTTTAATACGTGAAAACAAAGATTCATATTTTCAAGTTTGGCACAAAAAATTCAATGGATTATAAAATCATGCCACAGTAATCAGTCAGCTCGAAATATGTCGGGGTGGTCAGAAACATCATATTATAACGACCGGTCAAACCACATGATAATATGTTGAGATTTGAGCAAATTACAGCCCTTTGAAGATGTTGCTATTTTATAATAACAAAGACTCCATTTCCCATAATTCCTTGCGTGTTCTTCTGAACGACGAGTCAGAATGACACTAAATTTGGTATGCAGGCTCCTTGTCAAAAGGTACCTGCCTCCCTCATATGGGAACAATACAAATTAAAAAAAAAAGAAAAGAAAAAGATTCCAATATCTTTTGTGTAGTTATCAATATTGAAGCTCTACCTAGATTCTTGACAGGGATTCAAAAGACCAAGACTCTTCATCCATTGCCACTGCAAAATGGAATGAAACAAAGGAGGAGTGGAAGGGAAGAGCAGTGGAAAAGTGTGTGTGTGTGGGGGGTGGGGGGGGATAGGAAAGAGAGAGGAAAAGGGAGAGGAAAGATAAGCAAAGATGGGAGACTAATGAGAAAGGAGGGATGGGGAGGGGAGAAAGAAAGAAAGAAAGAAAGAGCCTACACCAGTGATTCTCAACCTTTTTCATATCAAGGTTGAGGGATGGAGGTTGAGGGATGGAGGGAGGATGAGAGAGAAAGAAAGAAAGAAAGAAAGCCTACACCAGTGATTCTCAACCTTTTTCATATCAAGGTTGAGGGATGGAGGTTGAGGGATGGAGGGAGGATGAGAAAGAAAGAAAGAAAGAAAGAGCCTACACCAGTGATTCTCAACCTTTTTCATATCAAGGTTGAGGGATGGAGGTTGAGGGATGGAGGGAGGATGAGAGAGAAAGAAAGAAAGAAATAAAGAGCCTACACCAGTGATTCTCAACCTTTTTCATATCAAGGTTGAGGGATGGAGGTTGAGGGATGGAGAGAGGATGAGAGAGAAAGAAAGAAAGAAAGAAAGAAAGAAAGAAAGAAAGAAAGAAAGAGCGAGCCTACACCAGTGATTCTCAACCTTTTTCATATCAAGGTTGAGGGATGGAGGTTGAGGGATGGAGGGAGGATGAGAAAGAAAGAAAGAAAGAAAGAGAGAAAGAAAAAGAAAGAAAGAAAGAAAGAGCCTACACCAGTGATTCTCAACCTTTTTCATATCAAGGTTGAGGGATGGAGGTTGAGGGATGGAGGGAGGATGAGAAAGAAAGAAAGAAAGAAAGAGCCTACACCAGTGATTCTCAACCTTTTTCATATCAAGGTTGAGGGATGGAGGTTGAGGGATGGAGGGAGGATGAGAGAGAAAGAAAGAAAGAAAGAAAGAAAGAAAGAAAGAAAGAGCCTATACCAGTGATTCTCAACCTTTTTCATATCAATCACCTTCTACATTCTCTAATTGTGTTCACTTCTTGTAAATGAAATAAAGCTGAAGTTTAACAATTCATCAATTTGCCGGGGACCCCCTGGAACCCCCTCAAGGACCCCTGGTGGTCCCCGGACCCCACGTTGGGCAAATGAATGGGTCATTCCTCTCCCATCTGACCCTCATAGTTTTTAGAATTCAAATGGAGAGTAGAGACCGAGCAAAAAAATAAAAAAAAAAACCTTTTGAAATTTATTCGGGAGCCATATGGGAGAGAGAGAGAGAGAGAGAGAAGAAGGGAAGAGGCAATGTCGACCGCAGCTTTCCACATGCCATTCCCACATTGTCACACACACACTCACACACACACACACACACACACACACACACACACACACACACACACACACACACACACACACACACACACAGAATGCAGTGACAGTGAGATTGATAGAGGACAGTGGAGGAATGTGCAGTTAGTCTGTCATATCTCCATAACTCCTCATTATCATAGCTCTCTCTCTCTCTCTCTCTCTCTCTCTCACACTCACACACACACACACACTATACACTGTATATACACTATTGGGCCACCACAAGCACAGTGTTTTAACATTCAACACACACAGCATCCTAAAATACACTAAAAACCCCATGAAAAAAACAGTAAAATACACCCAAGCACACACCAATACTCAATATTTTTCTCGCTTACACACACACACACACACACACAGTGAATTCTTGTGGGGGATTCTGCTGGCTGAGGAATGCTCTGGCAAATGGAGATAGAGAGACAGATGGAGGAAGAGTCAGAGAGAGAGAGAGAGAGAAACAGGGGAGAGAGATGGAGGGAAAGATGACAGGAGGGAGGAAAATCTCAGGAAATATGGAGGAAGACAATATGAGAAGAATGATTTTTCCTATTTAAGTGGACTATCCCTTTAATTAAAAAAAAAAAAAAATCTGCTTACTGATGTTTGTGTATTGTACATACAGCAGACATGTCAAACAATCGATAAAAGCTATCTAGCACTGTACCGGCTGATCAATACTAAAACATTTATGGCTAATGGATGCATGGAGAGGGCCTCGGCATCCTTTCAGCGAGCACACAACGTTATGTACTCCACAAAACCGGCTTCCACTGATATGGGATTTGAAATTTCGGTTTCATACCAAAAAAAAAATTAAACCAAAAAGTGTGGAAAAAGCCTCTGAAACAGCTCAAACACTAAAACTCTCCATTGAAACCACAGAAATCTGATTTGATTTCCAATATCGGCCCGATATATCGGTGCAAGCCAAATGTGTTAAAGTGATATTGCTGTCGGTGGCTGCAGCTGTGTGTGTGTGTGTGTGTGTGTGTGTGTGTGTGATGAATGTGCAGATTTCTGCTGTGCCGACTCCAGCCGAAACACTCAGAAACCAGTCGGCTAACTGCTGCAGTTAGATAACGCACCACAGCTGTGTGTGTAGCACTGTTTTCAGCAGACAGAGGGAGAGAGAGAGAGAGAGAGAGAGAGAGAGAGAGAGAGAGAGAGAGAGTTTACACAGACGCAGCAGTGTGTGAAAGCTGCTGATAGCCACCGCAGGACACTTCTGCATCTGAGGCTGGGAGTCTGTCTCTACCTCCCTCTCTCTCTCTGTCTACAGCTCTCTCTCTGGGGATATACCTTATGCAATATGGGATAGGGTCCAGTCAGTATGGTTCACCTCTGATATGATGGAGGTTCCTCCCTGATCACAGCTGGTCAATATGGTTTATTATTTTCCAGAGGTGCTCGAGTCCCAAGTCGGTCTCAAGTCTTGAGGCGCAAGTCTCAAGTCAAGTCCCAAGTCAAGTCCCAAGTCAAGTCCCAAGTCTAAATGTAGAACACCAAGTCAAGTCCAAGTCATTAATGTCAAGTCTCAAGTCTAAATGTAGAACAGCAAGTCAAGTCCCAAGTCTAAATGTAGAACACCAAGTCAAGTCCCAAGTCTAAATGTAGAACACCAAGTCAAGTCCCAAGTCTAAATGTAGAACACCAAGTCAAGTCTCAAGTCTAAATGTAGAACACCAAGTCAAGTCCATGTCATTAATGTCAAATCTCAAGTCTAAATGTAGAACAGCAAGTCAAATCTCAATTCAAGTCTCAAATCTTAATGTAGATTATCAAGTCAAGTCCATGTCATTAATGTCAAATCTCAAATCTAAATGTAGATTATCAAATCAAGTTTCAAATCAAGTCCCAAGTCTAAATGTAGAACACCAAGTCAAGTCCCAAGTCTAAATATAGATTACCAAGTCAAGTCCATGTCATTAATGTCAAGTCCCAAGTCTAAATGTAGAACAGCAAATCAAGAGTCCAGCATCAATTTAATATCTTAAAGAAAACTAAATATCTAGGACTTTTCAATGCAATATGGTTTTAATAGGATAAAAACTTGGTAAGAGCATCATGAGTTTGATTTCTATAATCAGTTTCAACTTCAATAAATTCAATCATTCCATACAAATTCAGAAAAACAGAATTTAAATTCAGTCGTCTGCTGGAACAAATCTCAACCCTTTCAATCTAAGTCATTTACACAAACACAAGATCTCAAGTCAAGACTTTAGAAACCTTTTCAAGTCATCAGAGTACAAGTCAGAGTCAAGTCCCAAGTCACCAGAACCCAGGTATTGTTCACTGGAGGGATAGAAAAGGGGGTCTAGGTTGAAATTGGATCTAAAACTATTTCATTAGTCTGGCTTTCAGTGGAGAGTTTTAGTGTCCCATGATGGTCTCAATGCTGCTTCAGAGGCTTTTCCACCCTGACAGCCTCACTGATGCTGCTCTGTGTTCCCATGGTACACACTAGTCTCTCTCTCTCTCTCTCTCTCTCTCTCTGTCTGTCACTTTCTCTCTCAAAATAGATTTCTGTGACTCATGTCTACCTATCCTCACAACACAAATACTGTACACACACACACACACACACACACAGAGTTCCCAGTATGTGATTGACACATGGAGCGGACCCTCCTGTTGCCCCTAGCAACCCCCTGCCGAGAACGTGGAGAGCCGGGGGAAATTGAGATGCAAGGTGTGTGTGTGTGTGTGTGTGTGTGTGTGTGTGTGCATTGAGATGGGAGGGAGGGCTTCTATCCCTGAGCAGTGATGATTAATATGGATGTGAAAAGCTTTATACCAGCGTACACACACACACACACACACACACACACCTATCACTGCACTGGCCAGGCAGCCCCTGTTCACAGCCCCGGGAAACCCCGCCTATCCTACTATAGGGTGGTGGTGACGGCGGTGGGGAGGAGGAGGAGGAGGGGGGGGGGGGAGGCAATCGAGGAAGAGAGTGAGAGAGGAAAAGGGAGAGAGAGACTGATGGAGAGGGATGGAGGGAGGAGATAGGAAGCAGTGGAGTGATACAAGGTAAGGAGAGAGGGAAGGAGAGATGAATAGGCTCACACACACACACACACACACACACACTAAAGAACCCCTATCAACTCAAATGTATGTATGTATTCATGTATATTCTTTACATGTATTTATGGAATATGAGATGCATGAACGGTTCTATGACTATGCAGGCTAAATACACACACACACACACACACACACACACACACACACGCACGCATGTATGTATGTATGTATGAACATTTCTGCCCACATTAAACTTTAAACCTGCATGTCCCTATTAATGTATGCATGTCTGCATTTAGACAGCATACATTTATGGATGAGGCCAACAGGAAGAAAGCACCCAGCATGAGGTGCGCTTCATTTCTCCTCCCAGACACCTTAACAGGCTTAAACTGTGGATTGTGTCTTAAAGCAAGTGATTCTCAACCTTTTTCATATCAAGGACCCCCTAATTTAGTCCACATTTGAGCCACATTTTATAAGATTTTGTCTCTCAAACCCAAATCTGAGAATATTGTTATTGTCAGATATGATTTTGTCCAGAATTCCATGACTATCTGTATTGTAGGTAGAGAGATAACAGAGAAACTATGATCAAAACAGTCATTCTTCTACATTCTTTAGCTCTCTAATTGTGTCAAACTTCTTGTAAATGAAATAATGCTGAAGTTTAACAATGCTGGGGACCCCCCCGGAACTCTCTCAAGGACCCCTGGTGGTCCCCGGGACCCCACGTTGAGAACCACTGTCTTAAAAAAGTATTCCCTTCTCTGCCCTAGACAGACAGTGTCCTATGAGAATGAGCCTTTGAGGAATTGAGGGGTTGTTGTAAAATGTCAAAAAAAGAAGGGCCTTTCCCCCAAAGGCCCTTCTTTTTTTGACATTTTACAACAATCTACTCAAGGGCCACAAAGTCAGCTGTCAATTTCCGTGAAAGAGAAATGCACAAAAGGGAAGAAGGTTACACTGGAGGTAGACGATTTCTGCACCGTACTGATAATTTACGTCCATAGAGGCAGACTGGTGGACGATGTGAGCGTTTGGCATGTGGCACTGAAGAGATTATAATGTAATTCCAATATCCTGTATGAGGAGCTTTATCCCGGAGGATTAACCCCTACACACCCGTGCTGGGTTTATCCCGGGATGCAAGTTTTACACCCGAGGGCTCGGTGAAGGCGCCGGGCACGGCTCGTTTTGGGTTCCGACCCATAGTGGTTCTCAACCTGGGGTCCGGGGACCACCAGGGGTCCTTGAGGGGGGGTTCCAGAGGGATCCCCAGCAAGTGGATGAATTGTTCAACTTCAGCTTTATTTCATTTACAAGAAGTGAACACAATTAGAGAATGTAGAAGAATGATCATAGTTTCTCTGTTATCTCTCTACATACAATACAGATAGTCACGGAGTTCTGGACAAAATCATATCTAATAATAAAATTATTCTCAGATTTGGGTCTGAGAGACAAAATCTAATCGAACGTTGCTCTAATGTGGACTAAATTAAGGGTCCTTCATATGAAAAAGGTTGAGAACCACTGGTCTATGGGAAGACCTTAACCTGAACTGATTCTAATGAGACATTTGGATCGGATTCCACAAGTATGCATGAATATCATTCCTTCCTAGTATTATTATTATTCTTGGTTTCAATGGTTTTAGTGTCCTATCATTCTCAGATTTGGGTCTGAGAGACAAAATTTAATCAAATGGGGGTCTGTGGCTCTAATGTGGACTAAATTAGGGGTCCTTGATATGAAAAAGGTTGGGAACCACTGCATTAAGGCACACTTTCACTTTCACCCAAAAAAAACCCCACATAGGTGGGCTGTCTTTCTACTGAAAAGAATGTGGACGAAGCCAGTGCCATGGCGAGACCTTCCCAGCCTAAGATTTTGAACATGCAGAATAAAACCCTGCATGCTAAGCCCGTGTGACGAACCAATCACATTCTCCCAAAACTGTGCTGTACGACAAGCTTCACGGGAGGATTTAACCCCGGAGGCGCCGGGCCGCCATGCTAATGCCATGTTAGCGCTTCCATCTCCCTCTCTCTCTCTCTCCCTCTCTCCATACCTCTCTCAGTCTGAGGGAGAAACACCAAATGAGATCAGACTTTTTCATCACAGTAATTTGGTTAGCGAGGTCTTACCCTTCCTGAAACTCCTCCTGACCTGGATTTACTAGTTCCAAAAAAGAAAAAAAAAAAAAAAAAGGTCAAAAGAAAAGAAATCAATGTGGATGAAGCCAAACAATGAGTGGCATGGTTCTGCCTTTCCACCGAGCTGATAAAAATGAAATGAAAATTTATGTTTCTGGTAGGGCTTGAACAATTAATCAAAATTTTATCAAAATCGCAATATGGCGTACTGCAGTTTTCAAATCGCAAGAGGCGCAATATTTGTTAAAGGTGAAATGTGTCAAAATAGCATTTTAAAGTAAATATTGTGGTGCTGCAGAGATGTCCTGGCCTACACATCATATTCTACAGACTTAAGAAAACATCTTTGTTTGGTACAGATCCCCCGCAAAAACCACACCGTAATCATTTGAATACGTTTTTCAATGAAAATGAGAATAATGATGTAAAAATGATCATTCCCTCTGATATCGCAAATCATATCGCAATTGCAATATCAGTCAAAATAATCGCAATTAGATATTTTTTCAAAATTTCATTTGAGGAAATATGAGTTGCATTATTTTAGGGATGAGAGAAAATTTTTGATTGCAATGCCATTTTTGCATAATATTATTCAAATACCACAGAACTATGTGAAGTACGCCCTAAAGACCCATGATATACAGTATAGGCTAGATATGAATTTTAGACCATACCACCCAGTCCTATCTATGCTGACTAACATGCACTATGCCTCCAGGCCTAATAGTATATCTTTGGTCCATAACAGAGAATGACAGCAAAGCAAACACATGAAGCATCCCAGCTTGAACTGAATCTAGTGTGTGATCAGTGCATCATTAATAAACTGATAATCCACGCTCAGTTTGACATCAGTCAGCCGCCTCGACACACACCAACGCTCCATTTCTAGGAACTCCCACACTCATCTGCGTAATGGAAAGTGTGTGTGTGTGTGTGTGTGTGTGTGAGTCAGAGAGAGAGAGCGAGAGAGATTAGAAATGGCCAGGTGAGAGGGGATCATGGGAACGGTCGTCATGGAGACCGGGGGGGTGTGTGATGATGCCGCCGATGATGGTGATAACCGGCTACCTGGACAGTGTGTGTGTGTGTGTGCGTGTGTGTTAAGGATATTTAAATAGTAAGTACAAACATCTGTAACACACACAGCAAATACACTGCTCCATGCACTTTCTTGCTCTCTCTCACATAGCAAACACACACACACACACACACACACACACACACACAACAGCAGTAGCCAAAGGGACAGTCAGGTAGGTCAACACCTGCTATTATTATTCCTCTGTAGCCATGACAACCTGCTGCTGAACCAACAATACCACCACCTTGAAATCCTGCATACATGTGTGTGTGTGTGTGTCTCATTTACTACAGTATTTATGATAGTAAT